>NC_067150.1:16849050-17021550 GCF_903995435.1 Acomys russatus
TGCGTGCGTTATCCACTTCCTGTATCCATTCTCATTGACGTGCAGCCTTATACTAACTATAGTCAGCAGGAAGCCTGATGTCCTTTTTAATTCTGAAGTTAAACAGGGCTCTGCGCGAGTTCGCAGGTCACTTGGCTAAGGCTGAGGGGCAAGGAAGCCATGTTTTACAACTGCAAAGTTAAAGTCGCGCTCTTTTTCTAAAGTCTAGGTAAAGACTATAAAGTCTCTTGGAAGTTGAGCACTGTTGTTTTGCATATGCAGTGTCTGCTCAGAGTGCTTGCTGCAACTGCCGTCTCCTCCCGTGCTGGTGTCCCTTCTCCAGAAGCCTGAGTTAATGGTTTCTGCTTGCTTCTACCTACAGGATCTGTTTATGCCTTACTGTTAATTACTGCTTGCATTAATTTATGACGTAAAGACATCTGGAGCCTAGTATTTCTCTCTGGAGATTAGGGACCATATTTCATTCCTTTTTTTTCAAAAGTTCAATTTATTTTATTTTTTAGAAAGAATGGCCTCTTTTTCTTTGTTGCGAATGTATGTGCATGTGCGCATGATAGTTATGGTACATGTATGCACATGAATATGCTCTCAGGACCAACTGCTTGCTATTGGATAACCAGTGTGGGGCTCATCCTTAGGAAAGACCATTTCTCACACCCCAGCAGTTCTTAGTTGCCTGCCGTTCTTTGTCTATGAGTTGCCCCACCCCCAGAGTTCCCGTTCATATTAGCATGTCTATTGCTGTTACAGTTCCTTAGGGCTTGTCTAGGCAGCCATATTGTTGAGATTTCATGGCTGTAGCTTCCCTGTCATTTCTAGGAGACAATTTCACAGCAGATGTCTGGTCCTATGGCTCGTAAGTTCCTGAGCCTTAGTTGCAGGGCTTGTGTTGATGTGTTGATGGGGCTGGGTAACCCACGATCACTTGTTCTCTGCATCTTGACTCGCTGTGGTTTTCTGTATGGTCTCCATTCACTACGAAAAGAGGCTTCTGTGATAAGGGGTGTGAGCATGTAAGGCCCGTGCCCGAAAAAGGGGCTGAGACTTACTTCCCAGAGCCCATGGAGACACTTGAGTCCAAGTCTGATGCAAACGGAAGGAGTTTTATCGTTCTGCTGAGGCAGGGTCAACTATGCTCTGAAGCAATAGTGACCCTGAGCAAACAAAACTAGGGCCTTATATACCCTTACAGAAGCAGAATTCGCAGTTTACGCTGAGCTTCACAGAACAGGATTGGCTGACAAAAATGCTCTTTAAAATGGTTGGCTGTTAATTAGGTAAGCGAGGTTCAAACAAGGGGCAGGGTGTTTTGCCAGGTGTTTGAAGGCGTGGGTTTTATTGGAAAGTATCGAACTGTTCAATGGAAAGTACAGCCCTGGAGGTTATTCGGCAAGCTTAAAGTGGAATAAACCACCTAAGTTTAGCTGGGGTGAGCCATAGGTCATAAAGTCGGAAAATGGGGCTCTTTCAAGCTATACTTACCTGTGGATGTAAGGATAAAGGGTGTGAGCTATACTTGCCTGTGGATGTAAGGATAAAGGGTGTGAGCTATACTTGCCTGTGGATATAAGGTTGGCTATTTGGAATCCAGTTAGGAATCATATTGGCTTAGGAAAGTGGCAGTTGTAGGTTCTCCTCCAAGGCCCCCAAACTCACCAGCCCTGGGCTGTTGGCTAGGTTTTTAGTACCAGGCCTGACTTCCTTTTAGTTGAGTGTGCCTGAAGTCCAATTAGACAGCTGCTGCTTACCACAGATATGAGCACTATCTTGTACCCTTAGGCCACGGTGGTTGTTAGGGGTCAGAGTTGTCATAGCTGAGTAGGACTTTTGGCTGCTTCCCTTAGAAGCTTGCCTAGAGACTGGGGTGTTATGAAAGCTAGCCCTTATTGGTGATGATTGCACACCAGATATCCGGCTTGGCTCTTCTAGCTCTGTGTCCGAAGTGTATGCTGTCTTTAGCAATATGGAGTTCCCTTCAACTTCTGGGAGGTAACCAAGGGCAACAGCAACAGCTTATATTGTTTCCGGAGTCTCTTGGACAGCCCTGACCAACAACGTGAGAGAGGGTTTGTCAAGCGTGGTAGTAGGGTTTGCATTAGATAGTCTATGGCTCTTGGAGACAGCACTGTCATTGTCATGCCAAGTGGGAAACTTCATCTAATCTCTCTCTCTCTCTCTCTCTCTCTCTCTCTCTCTCTCTCTGTCTTTCTCTGTCTCTCTCACTCTGTCTATGTCTCTGTCTGTCTGTCTCTCTCTCCTATATGTAATTAGCACAGAAAATAAATAATAGTTTGATTCCTTATGGCTTTCGTGGCCTTTCTTATTGTTATTTGACCTTTTCCCCCCACTTCCCTTCTGTATTGACCTCCTTCTCCCTTCTCTAATTAAAGACCCTGCCCCATGTTCCTGTTTCTGCCTTCGAAGCACTTGAGTTTAAGGCATATAGTAATTTGTCAATGTCAACTAAATGGGTATGCTAGTTATATTTAGATTTTAACATTTATTTCATTTAAAATATGCATATAGATGTGTAGCTATGTGCAAATGAGAGGCCAGAGGCACCCAACTCCTCTGTTTCATGTTTCTCTATGTCCCGTCTCTCTGAATCACATCTCTCTGTGTGCCATCCCTCTGTTTCCCATCCCTCTGTGTGCCATCCCTCTCTTTCCCATCCCTTTGTGTGCCAGCCTTCTGTGTGCTATCCCTCTGTGTGCCATCCCTCTGTTTCCCATCCCTCTGTGTGCCACCCCTCTGTGTGCCACTCCTCTGTGTGCCATCCCTCTGTGTGCCCCCCCTCTGTGTGCCACCCCTCTGTGTGCCATCCCTCTGTTTCCCATCCCTCTGTGTGCCACTCCTCTGTGTGCCACCCCTCTGTGTGCCAGCCCTCTGTGTGCCATCCTTCTGTGTGCCAGCCCTCTGTGTGCCACCCCTCTGTGTGCCATCCCTCTGTGTGCCATCCCTCAGTATGCCATCTCTCTGTGTGCCACCCCTCTGTGTGCCACTCCTCTGTGTGCCAGCCCTCTGTGTGCCACCCCTCTGTGTGCCATCCCTCTGTTTCCCATCCCTCTGTGTGCCACTCCTCTGTGTGCCAGCCCTCTGTGTGCCATCCTTCTGTGTGCCAGCCCTCTGTGTGCCACCCCTCTGTGTGCCATCTCTCTGTGTGCCAGCCCTCTGTGTGCCATCCCTCTGTGTGCCATCCTTTGTGTGCCATCCCTCTGTGTGCCATCTCTCTGTGTGCCAGCCCTCTCTGTGCCATCTCTCTGTGTGCCATCCTTGTGTGTGCCATCCTTGTGTGTACCATCCCTGTGTGTGCCATCCCTGTGTGTGCCATCCCTGTAGGCCATCCCTCTGTACCCCTGTCTCTCTGTGTCCTGTCGTTCTGCATCTGGAGGTACAGTTGTTTAGAGTTGGCCATCCTGTGAGCTGAGAAAACTCAGGTCCTCTGCAAGCAATCTTAACCACTGAATCATCTCCCTAGCCCCCTATTATTTAGGTTTATGAAAAACCATGTAAGCTGAGGTGCTGTGGTGCACACCTTTAATCCAGCACTCAGGGAAGCAAAGGCAGGTGGATCTCTGTGAATTCAAGGCCAGCCTGGTCTACAAGTTGAGTCCAGGACAGCCAAGGCTACACAGAGAAACCCTGTCTTGAATAACCAAGCCAAACCAAAAGAAGAAAAACAAACAAAAACTCCCCCAAACAACAAAAAACAAACAAACAACAATAACAACAACAACCACCCCAATATATACAAATGGAACCACCAAACACTATGAATCCTATAGGAAAGTTATTTATTTAACACAGCCCAATTTTCTATTAAATGTTTTTTCTTAATGTTTAATTATTTTATTTAATTTCCTTTTTTATATTTTTCATTTTTTGAGACAGGATTTCTCCGTGTAGCCTTGGCTGTCCTGGCCTAGGATAAAATGTAGTAATGGCCAGTTCCATCTTTATTTAAAATAATTTTCTTGCCTTTCTCTGAGTGGGCTGCTCTGCGGAAGGAAGTTGCAGACCCTTGTAACTTGGCATCGCTATTACCTCCTGCCTCCACATCCTCCACATTCCAGTTTTGGGGGTTACAGGCATGAACCCCAGCACACACATTTGGGGATAGCTTTCAGGCAAGCATAGTGCATGAGATGATTATGTGACTTTTTAAAATTCACAAGTAAAAGATCAGAGCAGGCACTGTTCTGATTTCTGTGCTGTCCATCATGCCAGTGCAGGTGAGAGCACACCCAGTGCAGGTGAGAGCACACCCAGTGCAGGTGAGAGCACACCCAGTGCAAGTGAGAGCACACCCAGTGCAGGTGAGAGCACACCTTGGTTGAGTCAGCTCTCGTCTCCCGCCTTCCCCTTCTTTGTGGGCCTGTGTCCTTCCCAGGAGCCTCTGCCTTCTGCACCCACCACCCTGCTACTTCAGAAGAAGTTTTTCAAAGGACAAATCTGCTCATATCTTTTTTCCCTTCACATTACTGGTGATTCTCCTCACTCATAAGAGGAATAACAGGATTTATTGCTTTGTTTTTGTTTTTTGTTTTTTGGTTTTTCGAGACAGGGTTTCTCTGTGTAGCCTTGGCTGTCCTGTACTTACTTGTAGACTAAGCTGGCCTCGAACTCACAAAGATCCACCTGCCTTTGCCTCCCGAGTGCTGGGATTAAAGGCGTGCGCCACCACGCCCAGCTAATAACAGGATATATTATAGCGCTGGGTTTACTAAGCTCTCTGGTCTGATCATATGTCAGGTCCTGACTCAAAAAACAAACATACAAACAAACAAACAAAACATGGCAAATTAAAAACTGCATATGTTGTGTATAATAGCTAAATTATACTAAATAACACTTCTACCATTTTAACATACTGCTTTTTGTAGTGCATTCATTAAAAAAAAAAAAAATCCTGTCAGCACATTTCTAGTATATAGTGCATTGTTACTGACCACAGTCACTCTGCTGTAAAATAGTCCTCTCACACTTATGCCTCCTGTCTCACTAGACTGCAAAGAGTACTGCCTCACGCTTCCGCCTGTGTCCTTAGGTTTTCGTGTGGCTAGCTTCTCTTTTAGAATTTAATTCAAGTTTATTGTTTTACATTTTTGGTTTTTTGAGACAGGGTCTCTCTGTGTAGCCTTGGCTGTCTTGGATTCACTTTGTAGACCAGGCTGGCCTCTGACTCCCCAGTGCTGGGATTAAAGGTATGTACCACCGTGTCTAGCTCAAGTTTGTTTTTTTAACTTGAGGAAAAGAGGCTTTTGAAATTACACCTACCTCCCCTTTGCCTCTGTGGCTTTTGATATCTGTACTGTGACTTTGTGTATGTGGGTTGTACTGCATATGGAACCCAGAGCCTCACCACCATGCCAGGCTGGTGCTCTGTGCTGGCCACAGACCCCACACATCTTCAGTCCCCGAGCTACACTCATATGTCGTAGCTGGTTTAAAAAACAAAACAATAACAGCAGCAACAAAAAAAGGCTATAAGGCCCTTTGTATGCTTCTACTGTAAGCGTTATCACTCTGTCTTTATAATTATCTTTCCCAGATTCTGCTTTAGAGTATGGATTGAGACAAGGAATAGCTTGCATCTTCATCTGGGTCTGACATAACTTCTGTTTGATGAGTATATATTTGATTTCATTTCACAGATAGATACTGGTCTAAGTTATATCACTTTGAAATAAAGGAGTGTAACTAGCCAGCTGTGGTTTGCATTCCTGTAATCCAGCACTCAGGAGGTGGAGAGAAAGAATTCCTATGACTTTGTACACAGTGTGTTCAAGGCCAGGCTGAGATACCTAGAGAAACCATGCCTAAAACTACACAATCGAGCTGGAGAGATGGCTCAGAGGTTAAGAGCCCTGATTGTTCTTCCAAAGGTCCTGAGTTCAATTCCCAGCAACCACATACATGGTAGGTCACAACCATCTATAATGAGATCTGGTGCCCTCTTCTGGCCTGCAGGGATACATGCAGGCAGAACACTGTATACATAATAAATAAATAATCTTAAAAAACCCCAAACAATCAACTCAGAAACAATATAGTAACAAGGATTAATTTCATCTTCTAAAAACCTTTGTAATTGATAGTTACCATGTTTGCCTTGATCTGTTAATGTATATGTGTTGGCTAGTTTTGTGTCTACTTGACACAAACTGGAATCATCTGAAAAGAGGGAATGAACTTCATTTGAGAAAATGCCTCCATAAAATCCAGCTGTGAGGCGTTTTCCTAATTAGTGATTGATGGGGGAGGGCCCAGCCCATTGTGGGTGGTGCTGTCCCTGGGCTGCTGGTCTTGGGTTTTTATAAGAAAGCAGGTTGAGCAAGCAGCGAGGAGCAAGCCAGTAAGCAGCGCCCTTCACAGCCTCCTTCACAGCCTCCATCATAGCCTCTGCATCAGTTCCTGCCTCCAGGTTCCTGTATTGTTTCAGTTCCTGTCCTGACTTCCTTCCATGATGAAAAGTGTTGTGGAAGTGCAAGCCAAATAAGCCTTTTCCTCCCCAACATGTTTTATAGTTATGGTGTTTCATCACAGCAATAGAAATCATAACTAAGACAATATATTTAAAGTTGTCTGAAGTATAAAGTTTTTTCCCCCTCTCTTCCTTGAATGAGTCTTTGTATTTGAGTATATGAATATAGGAGCATAGGTATTTTGTTATTATTCAGATTTACATTTTTATTTTAATCATCTATCTACCTGTTTATCTATCTATCTATCATCTATCTGTCTATCTATCTATCATCTATCTGTCTATCTGTCAACCATCTATTTGTCTATTTATCTATCTATCATCTGTCTATCTGTCATCTATCTGTCTCTCTACCATCTGTCTTTCATCTATCTATCATCTATCTATCTATCTATCTATCTATCATCTATCTATCTATCTATCAATCATCTATTTGTCTATTTATCTATCTATCATCTGTCTATCTGTCTGTCTATCTCTCTACCATCTGTCTTTCATCTATCTATCTATTTATCATCTATCTATTGTCTATCTACCTATTCTATCTATCTATCATCTATCTATCTATCTATCTATCTATCTATCTATCTATCATCTACCATCCATCACCTATGTCTCAAATGATGATTCTTGGTAGCCTAGCATGGATTTGAACTCAAGCTAATTCTGCTCAGCTTCTCATTCCTTTAGTGTTGATTGGTTGAGATACATCTAAAGGAGCTCTCTCTTTACCATTTATTTGATTAGCCACACTATTCATAGGGAAAAGGTAGCATAAATATTCAGGTCTTTTCTCTTCCAAATACAGGGTTGGTTTTCCAGCATTCTTGAAATGAAGTAACAGCTGTTAAGTGTTTGCCTATTCTTATAAACCCATGGGTTTAAAATTTTGATGACTTAAAATTTAGTATTAGTAAAATAATTTTAATAAAATTAAATATATCAGATATTTAAAACCCATGAATTTGTAAGAAATGCAAACAAAAACAAAACCAAAAAACCCAACAGTAATGAAGAAGGTCTATCCTGCCTTTCCTCTGTGAATGTACTCTGCACATGTGTGATGGTTAGAGTTAGGAAATACTTACAGGTCATTTAAAGATGAAAGTAGTCAGAGGTTCTTTATTGTGGCATAGAAACATGGCATATCTGACCTCCATGTGCACATATGTGGTACAATATAGTGTTTGAGATGGACAGTTCTAATTGCCAATATAACACAATCTAGACCCACATAGGAAGGGTGGCATCATCTAGATCAGGCTGGCCTGTGGGCACATCTACAGGGGATTGTCTTGGTAACCGTAACTGAGATAGAAGACCCAGCCATGGTGGGTGGCACCATCCCCTGAGCTAGGGCCCTGGATATTTAAGAGTGGAAGAAGCCAGCTAAGCACTAGGCATGTATTTGTTTTCCCTGCTTTTGGCTACGGAGGAGATGGGGACAGTTGTCTCAAGCTCTCAGTGGGGAGAGTCTCTTTCACTGATGAACTGTGACCTGGAATTGTCAGCAAAAATCAGTAATTTCTTCCCTGTGTTTCACATTGTCAGGATATTTTATTACAGCAGCAGAGATGAAACTAAGAACCTATACCTATATGTCATCTTACCTGTCTGTCTACCCAGCTACCTATGTGTGTACATACACACATACATACAAGCTGAAAGATACATTTTGATTTTTTTGTTTGTTTTTGAGACAGGATCTTGCTATTTGGCCTAGACTGGCCTTGAACTCATGACAACCCTTTTGCCCCAGTTTCCTGCATACAGGATTTTCCATGTCTGTGCCATAGTACCTGCTCTGAAGATGCAATTTTGATAAAACTCAAGTGATTTACAGAGCAACTTGAGAAATATGCCTCCAGTCATTGGTGTCTGGCTTTTACTTCTTTGTGAATATATCCAAAGGTTCAATACACTATCTTTAGTAATAACAGCTTGATGGTGCTAATTTTCTTTCTCAAGTAAATAAAAGACACAGAGAAGAAACCTGTAAGATGTCATTGGTACATGGATATTAGTGCAGTGTGAAAAAAAATTCTGCTTTGGCTTTCTTGATAATTTATATCCCTGGGAAAATTTGTTGTCTTCAAAGTGCAGATTATTATTATTGTTCTGTGATAATTTTGGGCTTTAGCTTGGGAGGAAATTTTTAATGGGTTCTTAAACATTCAGTGGTGATAATCTTCAGGGTTTACACAAATATATATGTGTATCTTATCTTTAAAAAATGTAAGTGTTACGTGCTACAGAAGTGGCAGTAGGTGGCAGCGGTCCATGGACTGGAGATGCTGAGTCAGCCTGAAGCAGCTGAGATGTTCCCAGACGGGGCATTTCACATGCTTCTGCAGCATTGGGTGTGGGGGCGGAGGGAGCAGAGAGAGAGCGCAGAGGGTAGGCAGGAGCTCCTGGAAGTCTCATGCGAGCTTGACACATCCCAGTTGAGCAGCTGAGATGCAGACAGACCATCCACAGTGTTTGTAGCTTGCATCTCCAGAAGAAGCTACATAAGTTTGAGTTGGCCTATTTGGCCAATCTTTGCTTAGAGTCCCTTCTTCCTGGGAGCCTTTGACAAAATGAAGTTGGAGGACAGTTTGTGTGTTTTTTTTAAAAATTGAAAATAGGTTAATCTCTCATACAACCCATCTCAACCACAGTTTCCCCCACCCCACCCCTCCCAGCTCTCCCTCAGCTCCCCTCTTCCCTGGATCTGCTCCTTCTCCCTTCAGAAAAGAGCAGGCCTACGTGCAGGAAACTTCGAACCCCGACCCAGATCTAGCCAATGGACAGGACATTCTCCACAGATGAGTGGAGAGTGGGGTCTGACTTTCACACGAACTCTGGTGCCTCACATTTGACCATGTCCCCTGGAGGGGGAGACCTGGTGGCACTCAGAGGAAGGACAGCAGGCTACCAAGAAGAGACTTGATACCCTATGAGCATATACAGGGGGAGGAAGTCCCCCTCAGTCACAGTCATAGGGGAGGGGAGTAAGGGGAAGATGGGAGGGAGGGAGGAATGGGAGGATACAAGGGATGTAATATGAATAAATTAATAAAATATTTCAAAAAAAGAAAAGAAAAGAGCAGGCAGGGCTCCAACAGACAGCATCCAGACAGGACAAGCAGGGTACAAAGAGACAAGGCAAATGTCCTCACACCAAGGCTGGACAGGGCAGCCCAACAGGAGGAAAAGAGTCCCAAAAGCAGGCAAAAGAGTCAAGGACACCCCCACTACCACAGTAAGGAGTCCTACAAAGACACCAAGCTAGCAGCCACAACATATACACAAAGGTCCTGGTGAATACTCATGAAGGCCCCATGTCTGCCATTTCAATCTCTGTGAGCCCACCTGTGAGCCCTGCTTAGTTGATTTAATGCGCCATGTTTTCCTGGTGTCCTCCATCCCCTCTGACCCCCTCTTCCCACCCCCCTCTTCCACACAGTTCCCTGAGCTTCAAGCGGAGGCCCCGGATGGAGACCTGCCATTTAGACTTTCTTTCTGCCTAATGCTGGCTGTGGGTCTCTGTACCCTCCTCTCCCATCAGCTGCTGGAGGAAGCCTCCCTGATTTTGACTTGACGGTGCTCCAGTCTTTGAGTATAGCAGGATATCATTGGGAATCAATTCATTGATTTTTTTTTTTTTTGACCAGCTGTGTTTGGTTCTCTGGGCTCTCCTGTCTCTAGTTCCATGCCGTCCAAGCAGAGTCTGGCATGGGCTCCCCTTGGGCCATGGGCCTCGAGTTAAACAGATATTGGTTGGCCACTCCGTAAGTTCTGCGCCACCGTTGCCCCAGCACATCCTGCAGGCAGGACAGATTGTGGATGTAAGGTTTTGTGGCTGTATTTTTAGATCCTCTGGATTTGGGTTAGAGGTGTGCTGAGGAGGAGAGAACAGGGTTAAATTGAGAATGAAGGAAGAGGTGAGCATTGTTTATTTTTAGTGCTGAGGGCATGCATATTAACCATGCGCTACTTCAGCTGGCAACCCTCCAAGCCACAAGACTTGACTTTTGAAGTTATTTTCTTTCTTTCTTTTTTCTTTCTTTCTTTCTTTCTTTCTTTCTTCCTTCCTTCCTTCCTTCCTTTCTTTCTTTCTTTCGTTTTTCAAGACAGGGTTTCTCTGTGTAGCCCTGGCTGTCCTGGACTCACTTTGTAGACCAGGCTGAACTCGAACTCACAACAATCTGCCTGCCTCTGCTTCCTGAGTGCTGGGATTAAAGGCGTGCGCCACCATGCCTGACAACTTTTGAAGGTATTTTAAAGAACATAGTACAACGGCGGAGGAATGACTCATTGGTTAAGAGCATGATGCTCTTCCAAAGAGCTCAAATTCCATTCCCGGCAGCCACATCAGGTGGCTTTCAACCTCACATAGCTGTATCTTTTGGGGACCTAAAGCACTCTTCTTGACTCCTTGGCACCTGGACTCACATGTGCATGCTTATATACACATGCATGTACACACACACACACAGGTAATTAAATGTCATAAATGCATATATTTTAAAAAAGAAGATAGTGTCAGTACTTGGAAAATTTAATTTGAATATGCTTTAAAAGAAACAGGAATGCCATTTGTAATTAAGATTATTATTGTCTCATAACCAAAATTATGAATCTTGATTCATAATTTGAACCTGCCATATCTCTACCCTGAAATATTGGGGGTTTGCAGCCCTTGGTTGCACTATTTTTCTTCTGCTATTACAACTGTTAAATTCAAGTTAGAATTTATTACCTGTTCCCTTCAAAGAAGCCATACATTTATAGGTTAGACTCTTAGTAGCAGTGCTAAACTTTCTGACATATATTTCATATTAATGTTTTGACTCTTGCTTTAATTTATTATACTTTGTAAAAAAATTGGAAAATAAAGATCATTATTGAGAAAATATTAATTCCTAAAATTAAGATAAAAATAGATGAAAAAGTAGCATAATTAAATACAAATTTAGATTTGTTTATTTCATTTTTTGTTATATCATTGTCTTGTCAGCAGGTCAGAAGAGGGCTTTTGGATCCCAGTAACTGGAGTTACAGATAGCTGTGAGCTGCCATGTGGGTGCTGGGAAATGCAGGGTCCTCTGTAGGAGCAACACGAGCTTTTAACCCCTGAGCCGTCTTTCCAGACCTGCAGTAATATTGGTGAACACTTAGATGTACTGTAGACTAAATTGAAACTTTCTCTTCTTGGGTTAAAAATGGCAGAAAATGCCTGCAAACAATTTGTGAGTAAAACCACTAATGGTTAGGGCGGGGTTTGTATCTCAGTGGTGTGTGTACAGCGTGTGCCTACTGCCCACAGGCTCTAGCCTGAGTCCTCAGACTCAGCGAGAATAAGACAAAAAGTACAGGGGTTAGAACTTACCAATATTTTAATTTCATTTTGTTTGAATTGTGTACATAATTATGGTAGTGTATATATAAGGACATCTGTGAAGTTAGAGAAGCCTTTCTGAATGAATTATCCATTTTATAGATTAACATTAATTTCCTTATGTGTGTAAAGTAATTTCTTGTATAACATATTAAACCTTTCAACTGTTCTTGTATAATATGTGACCCAGGTGTATACATTTATATAGATGTGTACACACATCTCAACGTGTGTATCTGTTTTTAATTTTATAAACAATAAAATCTAGGTTTGAACAGAAGCCCTAGTCTTTGCTATATAATTGAAAAAACATGTGTTCTGGTGTGGGCAGACCGAGGGAAAGTTCCAACTCCGAGACAGTTCGTCTGTTTAGAATGCTTCGAGACTTTATTTGTTAAAGCCACAATTCCATTACGATTATTGAGTTTTATAATGAGAAGCAGTTGTTCATTGACCTAAACTCAAGCAGAAATTAAAAATTAGAGATATCCCCCAAATGATCCACATTGTGCTGCAGAAACAAAGGGCAGAGGGACAGTCCTCGTAGAGAGCCACAGTATCCCTGCAGACCCCCGGGGATGTGGGTCCTGATGGTGCCTTAGGAGCCCGAAGTGTATTTTTGTTTATTTTCTCATACACTGTATCCTTGTGATTTTGACAGACTTAGCAAAATATCATCAGGTGACCAATAGATTTTTAAAAAATACAAACTTTTAGATTTATTTATTTAAATTTAAGATGTGTGCTTATGTGTGTGTCTCACACATGCCTGTTGCCGATGGAGGTCAGCAGAGGGTGTCAGAACCCTTGGCCTGCAGTTGCATGCAGTTATGAGCCACCGTGTGGGCGCTACAGATCAGACGTGTGTCCTCTGTAATAGCTATGAGTGATCTTAACTGCTGGGCCAGCTCTGCAGCCCATGAATATATGTTTTAAAATGGAGTCTATATATTTCAAGGTAGCCTACAACTTACTATGAAGCCAAGGTTGGCCTTGAACTCAATTCTTCTGCCTCCAGCATGGACTTACTGGAATTACAAGTGTGGAGCACAATGCCCAACAGCAAATACATTTACAAATATTTTTTAAAAATTTACTTGTTTTTATTCTACAACTAGAATATTTTGCCTGCATGTATGTATGGGCACTGTGTGCATGCCTGGTGCACAGAGGTCGGAAGAGCATGCCAGGATCCCTGGAATTGGAGTCAGGAATGTTTGTGAAGCCACGAGTGGGTGCTGGGAACTGAACTCAGCTCCCCTCTGCAATAGCAACATGTGCTCTTAACCAGTGATAAATGCGTTTTTATAAATTGCAGTGGTAAATGCGTTTTTATAAATTGCAAATAAAATATTCAAATTTTATTTTATGCTGCCAGGGCCCCTTTCAGTATAAACCACTGGGACTTTCTGTAGAGAAGGTTTTAGAAGGAAGAAAGGGAGAACTGATGTCATTATTTTATAGTCCCCAAAAATTAAAAAAAATTGTTTTAAGTGGTACTTATCAAAGGCTGAGGGCTTTTCATGGGCAGAAGGATATTATGTTTCATGCATCCATTTATGTTCTTGTTAGGAGAATCACCTTTATTTTTAGTGGCTCTGGGGACCATACAGTGATGCCAAACAGGCAGCAGACCGTGTAAGTGGCACCCACAGACCTTTCGTCATTTTCTCTGAGGGGAAGAGCTACTGGTGTGTGACTGCATTCCCAAGGGTGAAGTCCACAGCGGACAGCTACAGTATCTTGGATTAAGCTTGCATTTGATTTAAGAAGGCTTGAAACAGCTCAACATATACTATACCTTTTTTTTTTAGGTTAAAGATGTCATTTAATAAAGACTATTAACGTTGAAATTTGTATTTCTAAAGGCTAAGAAAACCATTAAAAAATGACACCTTATGTGTCTGAGACCATTCTGGATGACTTTTGTGTTTTTGTTTAATAATAACAATTTACAGTATCTTATTGTATGTGTGTACTTGCATGATGCATGTGTGTGGTTGTGTGTGCTGTGGCACATGTGTAGAGGCCAGAAGATATCTCTGTGGACTTGGTTCTCACCTCCATCTTTAGTGTTTTTGAGAATTGCCAGTGCGTGTGGCAAACGCCTTTACCTGCTGAGCTGTTATGCTGGCATCCTTTTATGTTTCTCTGTTTTTGTTCTGGATAGAAATAAATTCTTGCTGGGTGGTTGTGATGCCTACCTTTAATCCCAGCACTTGGGAGGCAGAGGTAGGCGGATCAGTGTGAGTTCGAGGCCAGCCTGGTCTACAAATAGAGTCCAGGATAGCTAAGGCTACACAGAGAAACCCTGTCTTTAAAAAACAGAACAAAACAAAACAAATCAAAACCAAAAAACCAAAAAAAAAAAAAAAAAACCCCAAAACTAACAACAACAACAACAAAAACAACAACAAAAAAAAAAAAAAAAAAAAAAAAAAAAAAAAAAAAGAGAAAGAAAGAAAGAAAGAAAGAAAAAGTTCTTGCATTCTAAAACCGTATCTTGAAATTTGAGGATTGCTTCTGTTAACATATTTTAAGCTAAAAACCCCATCAAAGCCCAATGGGACTAGTTTGAGGACTGTCTCATGAACACAGTCAGCTCTCCTGTGTCTAGTTAGGTAAGAGAGCTGACTTAACCAGGTGCCATGCACAATCCCAACAGGGAATACACATCGTCTACCAGCCCTGCCAGTAACGGAAAAGCAAGGGAGAGCCTCTGTCCTAGTGTCTCAGGGCCTTAAAGTATTTCCATGTGCTTAGTCCTTCTTGATGGTTGTTGTAATGCTCCAATAAATCCAGAGAGGAAGAAGAGCTTCGTTTTACAGTTTCAAAACTGGCATGCGAGAGCAGTTAGGTGACTTACGTTGGTCCTGAGGATGAGGTGTCTAACACAGTTCCTCACAGTATCCAAGCAGCATCAGTCCCAGATAAAGATGAATGTAAATGCTTATAAAAGACTGCAAAATTCCATTACTGCCTCCCCCACTCCCCGCCCCGCCCCCAGACAGGGTTTCTCTCTGTTACCCTGGCTGTCCTGGTCTCTGATTCAGAGATCTACCTGGCTCTGCCCACCAGAGTGCTGGGATTACAGGCATTGCCACTGCACCCTGCTCTGTTACTGCTTTAATTACATTGATGATACATTTTTCTATCTAGATAATTTTCATGTCTTCTATTTGAATCCTCACTAACTGAACACATATATACACACAATTCACACTCCACTACCAGAACCCTTGTCAAGAGCCACATCTCATTTCTAACCATTTGTAAATTGGGTTTACTTGTTCTTTAGATAAGTGCAATATATAGCATAGATTATAGATGCCTGACTTATTGCACTCAGTATTGTAAAAATGATATTTTACATGTTGCTTTATGTAGTTATAGATTTTTGTTCCATTTGCCGTGTAGAATTCTATCACATGAATATATCACAGTATTATTATTAATTTTACTGTGGATAGGTATTTTTGGATAGTTCCTATTTTAGGCTACTACAAATAAAATGATTATGAACATTCATATAATAAAGAGGAAACTGTTGAAACCGCAGGCTTACTGAGATGTTGTGCTGGGGGACTCTTGAGCCTAGGGCAGCTGTGGAGAGGTTGGGGTCATTTCCAAAGGTGATGCTTAGACCATATGAAGAAGTGACGACTCAGAGAAAGCGCTCAGGACAGTGCGGGGTCTCTAGAGCTGTCTCTGGGTTGGTCCTTTTGTAGGGCCCCCAGTGTCTCCCCTCTTCCTGTCTCCCATTACTTCATCTCCTTGGCCCAGATGGACCTGGGGCTGTTGCAAAGGTGAGTGAGGGTATCCCATCTCTTAATGTCAAGCTGTATGTGGGGATGTTACCCTTCTTCCTTGGCTGCTTAGTCCCAGGTTGAGTATACACACAACAGGAGGAGGACAAGGAGGAGGACTGACACCTGGTCAAGTTACACCTGTGACTTTTACCTGAAATGTTTGGCTATTTTCTCCAAGTGCACACCAGCACACATTCAGCTAGATATAAAATTATGTAAATAATCTCTTTTTTAAAACTCTGTGTGACTAGGGACTACCTTGAAATGATTTATTCATGAGCTGTAGATTTGTAGCCTCCCCCATATGATGAAACTGCTTCATGAACTTTTTTCATTACTGTAGCATTATGTGTTGTTTAAAATAATCTCAAATATAGTTAAACGAATAAAAAGTAGCAGTGACAGGGGGCATTTAAATTTTATGAATAATTGTGATTTCTAATTCAGAATTTTGTATGCTCATTTATCCATATACATGTTTTTAAAATAAATGAGCTATAATGGCCATTACAGGGATTTTTAATATTAAAATATATTATGACTGTCACTTCATGTCATTAAATGTAAATCGACTTTGTCTTTAAAAATGTTTTATTTATTGCATACATGATGTTATTTGTTTATTACTATTTTTTTGAGATAGATTCTCATTCTGTACAGCTGCAAACTTGTGAGTTTCCTACTTAGATTGCTAAGAACCAGGTGTGTGATAACCTGTCCAGCTAAAATCTGTTCTTGTAGAAAATTTGAGATAGCAATACATTATTATTAGCTGTGGTTTTTGTGCAGAACTAATATTTGCTTTTCCAGTCTAATTTAAGCTGTCTGTCCTTTTACAGCATTCGACTACATGCTATGCTCATGCACATATCATAATTTTTTTTTTCTTTTTGATTTTTGAGACAGGGTTTCTCTGTGTAGCCTTGGCAGTCCTAAACTGACTTTGTAGACCAGGTTGGCCTCAGAGTCACAGTGATCTGCCTGGCTCTGCCTCTCAAGTGCTGGGATTAAAGGCGTGTGCCATGATGCCCTGTGCACACATCATAATTTAATCAGTTTTATATTAATATCTTTAATACTTCTCTAATACTTTTTTGAGATATTGTCTCACTATGTAGCCCAAGCTGTCTTCACACTTGTGGCAGTCTCCTGCATCAGCTTCCTGACTGCTGGGATTATAGCTACTATGTGTCCCACTTTACTTTCCATTGCTGTGGTAGACACCATGACCAAGGCAACTTATAGAAGAAAGATTTTTGGGGTTTGCAGTTTCAGGAGCGAGTCCATGACCATCATGGCAGGGAGCATGGCAGCAAGCAGGCAGGCACGGTGCTATAGCTGTAGCTGAGAGCTCACATCTGAGCACAAACAGGAGGCAGAGAGAATGCTAACTGGGAATAGCACGGGTGTTTGAAACCTCAAAGCTCCTTCTTAGTGACACACCGTCTCCAGTAAGGCCACACCTCCTAGTCCTTCCCAAACAGTTCCACCAACTGAGGACCAAGTATTCAAATATATGAACTTGTGGGGGTCATTCTAATGCAAAGCATCACAAGAGGCTGTAGTGGAGAGCCATGTTATAACACTGACTCTGCATGACCTATTATTATATGTAGAGATTACCTCATCAGTTGACCTGCATTAGAGAAGCTTCGGTGCCCATGAAGTGGGTAGTAATTAACACAGAGGCCCCAACTGCCTAAGGCCCAGAGCCTAAGAGTGCAGAGTATCACATCCCTCCTTCCAAGGCTCAGGGAGGGTGCCAGAAGATGGTGGACAGCCCTTGCTCAGGGATTGGCAGGGATAATATTGTGAGAACGGCCATCCCAACAGTAGTAATCTACAGATTCAATGCAATTTCCGTAAGATTACAGTGCAATTCTTCATAGAAATTTAAAAAATGTTAAAATTTAATGTGAAAATACAAAAATCCAGGATGGCCAAAACAATCCTAAATATAAACAACCAACCAAACAAAAAACCCCCAAACTGCTAGACGTATCACAAGCTTAGATTTTAAACTATACTACAGAGCTATAGTATAAAAGAGGCATGGAACTGACATAACAACAAGCTCATTGATCAGTGGAATAGGGTTGAGGACCTACAATAAGCCCACACTCCTATATTCGCCTTGGCCAGCCTGCCCACCCGCCCGCCTGCCTGCCTGCCTGCCTGCCTGCCTTCCTTCCTTCCTTCCTTCCTTCTTTCCTTTCTTCCTTCCTCCCTCTCCCTCCCTCCCTCCCTCCCTCCCTCTCTCCCTCCCTCCTTCCTTTCTTCCTTTTTACAGAGGCCAAAAATACACACCAGAAAAAACAGTAACCTCAACAAAAGGTGCTGGTCCAACTAGAAAACTGTATGCACAAAACTTAGCTCCAAATGGATCAAGGACTTCAACATGACACCCGAGACACTGTTTCTGATAGAGGAGGAAACAGACAATACACTTGAATTACTTGGCACAAGGAAGGCTTTTCTGAACAGGCCCCTGATAGCACAGGGGCAAATGTGACACCATGAAACTACAGCACTTCTGACATCAAAGGACTCCATCATCTGAGTGGCCAGGTGACCTGCAGGATGGGAAATATCTTTTACTAGCCATACATGTGTCTGGCAGAGGGCTAGCAGTTGTAGAATATACAAAGAACTCAAAAACTGTTTGGACCCTTGTCCTCCTACTGGGTTTCCTTGTCCAGCCTTAAACTAAAGGGATGTGCCTGGTCTTACTGCGACTTGATATGCCAGGCTTGGTTGATGTCCCTGAGAGGCCTGCCCTTTTCTGAAGGGAAAGGGAGGAGGAGTGGATTGGGGGTGGGGGCAGTAGGGGAGGGACTGGGAGGAGTGGAGCGAGGGGAATCTAAGGTCAGGATGTAATATATGAGAGACGAGTTTTTAAAAACCCTGTTTTCTCTGTGTGTAAGTAAATTAGCTATCTCTGTCTTTCCTCCTTTTTTTTTTCTGCCTTTCTCCCTTTCTGCCATTTATTTGTCAGAGATTGAATATGATAGTGATAAAAAAATAGAGACATATGGATTGTTGTAGTTTGAGGAGAAAAATAAAAACATTACTTCTAAAATCAATAGGTGGGCTGGAGAAATGGCTCAGCAGTTAAGAGCACTGGTAAGTTAACAGACTGCCAGAGGCCTGAGTTCAATTCCCAGCAACCACAGGGTGGCTCACAACCATCTATACTGGGATTTGATACCCTCTTCTGGCATGCAGGTGTCCATGTAGACAGAGCACTCGCGTATATAAAACTCGAGGAGGTGAATTTGTGAGCTGCGCCGGGTGCTCCGCTGGAAGGTGCTTGCCTGGAACGTGAGAAGCTATGGGTTGCATCTGTAGTGCTGGGACCAGGACAGGCCCTGGGCTTGGGAACCTGTTTTTTCGGTAGCTATTGTCAAAGGAATCCTTGTTTTATTAAAGATTAAATGTTTATAATTTCCTTGTGTCTTAGAGAGTGTGCATTTCCATGTGTATACGTGTGCAAGGCTGGGCATGCAGGGCAACGTTGACAGTTATTTTTCAATTCATTGATGGAACCAAGTTTTCAGATGAGTTGTTTTTTCTGTTCGGTGATCTGCCTTTTTCATGTGCTGTTATGAGAGTTTGTGTACGTGTTTGGTGTTCTGTAGTTCCGTATAGGGTATCTAAGAAAAAATTTGCTTCTACTTGTCTAACTGCGGGTTTGAGCTTAAAAGTGGATTTTAAGGTTATGGTGTCCAGTAAGTCTAAGATAATGCTCCGCTATTATTTATCCTCTTCATATTCACTACTGCCTTTTATTGTTCGAGGCTCGGAGAACTGAACGTAAAGCAGTGCCCTCTGCCCTTGAGCCGTACCCCAGTCACTCTGCCTCAGCGCAGCTGTGTGCACGTGGGGCCAGCCTCCCGTTGTGAGGCTTAACTTGGCTGCTGCACTTTTCCTCTCTATTACTAAGATGCATACTGCATAATTCATTCAGATTTAACTATCTTTTTCCTACATCACGGACATTTAGAATGACAAATGCTATTGGACACATGTTTCTCTCTGTAGCCCAGGCTAGCCTCCAACTGGAGGTTATCTTTCCTCAGCCTCCTGAGTGCTGAGATCACAGGCACCTGCCACTCGGACTGGCTGGCCATGGCTTCCCTCCAGCACTGCTCTTGGACATGTGCTAACTTGGCTAACTCTATTCCAGCATTTGTTTTCATAAGTTCTGATAAAAATCTGCTAACTCATCGATAAGGATCTCTTACCGTAGTACCGTACATATGAATAGTCACGCATAATACATTTGCATATGTTTTTAAAAGAGCCAGTGGGAGAGGAGAGCATGGGGTTTATTTTGGAAGCAGTGCCTCTCCTGAGCAAAGGAAGTTCTGAGATTTTATTTGGGAGCTTATACATAGTCATAGGCGTGCTTTAGATGTGGGCACACTTCTGAGCATGCTCAGTTAGAGGATCTGTTCCTCAACATGCCCCGGCTAAAGTCATAGCTTAGAGGAAAACATGGCGGACACACATGGGGCTGCTTTGCTCGAGGCCATCCATCAGTAGTGGCTACGTGTGTTTCTGGGTATGCTCAGCTTACCCTGGACCATAGTTTTAATGCTTATCTTAATTTCCCTAAGCTTATGGAATGCCATATTTTAGGTTTCGTCATTTTCAGTTTGTGAAGTCTTTGTGATTCTAATTCTGCTATTAAGCTGCTGTCTCTTGCTCATATTTCCTTCAGGCGCTTGGATATTGTGATTTTTGACTTGAGGTCACTTTCAGAACTTTATCCATGGGAATGATTGGTGTACGCCTTTAAAGGGTTGAGCTCGCTGTTGTTATGTGCTTGGTCACATTTCTAACCCGGGAGCATTTCACTCTGAGTTCACTGATCTGGGTTTTTTTGGCTATCTGATGGAATAGTTTAGTCTGCAAACTCACATTAAGAGCAGCATGAATTTTATGAATTCTTAGGAGAGATTCTTTTCCCCCTTCATCTGCTTCCAAGGTTTGATATGTGCACTTCATTTTCTTTCCCTTTGGTTGAGGTAATGCTGTTTCTGAATTCTGTTTATATTAGGGGTCAAGTTCTTTGTGGTCTTAGCTTTTTACTGGGGAGGTGGTGGGGTTGGAGACATTGTAAGAGTCTGTGCGGTCCCCAGATTGGGCGGTCCCCAGACTGGGCGGTCCCCAGATTGGGCGGTCCCCAGATTGGGCGGTCCCCAGATTGGGCGGTCCCCAGACTGGGCGGGCCCCAGACTGGGTGGGCCCCAGATTGGGCGGGCCCTTTTTCTTCTCTACTCTGTATATCATTTGAGGCCATGAAAACTAAAGCTTATGGTTAGATTATCTGGTTTAGGAAAATGTCCCAAGGCTCTGTGTACCTTGTGGGTTCCACTTTCACTTAGGTTTTGGCTTCTGAATTTTATTTCCTTTGTTTTTTGGCAGTGTGTTGCTATTCTTTAAAATTCTGCTTTTAACAAATATTTTATTCAACACATTCAGAGAATAAATGTTACTTGATTTTTCTCTGCTTACTTTAAAAAAAGATTTATTTATTTATTATTATATAGTGTTGTGCCTGCATGTACACCTATAGGCCAGAAGAGGGCATCTGATCACATTACAGATGGTTGAGAGCCACTATGTGGTTGCTGGGAATTGAACTCAGGATCTCTAGAAGAGCAGTCAGTGCTCTTAACCTCTGAACCATCTCTCCAGCCCTTCTCTGCTCATTTTATACTTTAATTATTTTTTTGTTGATGAGCAAATATATCAAGGTTTATCTGTCAAATATAATACTTAATATTTTATACTAAAGTCTGATGTTACAGGTATTTACATGATGGTAGGTCACGGTAAATGCAGAGTCGAAGAGATCTCCTTAGGTGCCTACTGTCTGGATCATACAACTGGAGAAACAGTGTGCAGACCGGAAGACAGCTGTGAGCTTTGGCCCTGCTGTGTGGCCCTTAGCAGATGGCAGAGTTTCCCCAAGCCTCAGTTCCCTTCACACGAGGACCGTGACTTTCCTCCCTTACAGAAGAGTTGCTCCAGTGAGATGTGCTGAGATGAGTAGACAGCACTCCTATGTGGCTCTTATGGTTGTCTTTAATTTGATTCCAGTAATCTCACCAGACTTGTATGCGAGGAGACTGTTGTAGACGGCCATCACTGTTCTCCTCAAATCCACTTCACTTCTGCTTTCTCTGTTTACTTTCCTCCTTGTATGACGTCTCTCAGTTGACCCTAGAGCACAGAGCAAAGCCCAGACAATGAAATGCATATTTAGAAAGATTCACTTGAAATATGTAAAGCGTCGCACTTAGTTGTACATTCATATGTGATTCAACCATCCCCGTTTGTGTGTGTGTGTGTGTGTGTGTGTGTGTGTGTGCGCGTGCGTGCACGTTCATGGAGTTCAGAGGGCAACTTTGGGAATCATTTCTCAGTTACTGTCCACCTTTATTTACTTATTTTCAGAGTCTTTCACTGGCCTGTAATTTCCAAGTAGGTGAGGTTGGCCCCCTAGAGAGCCCCAGGAACCCCTGTGATTGCCACCCAGCACTGGGCTGCAGGCACACACTACCAAGCCAGGCATGCTTTGTGTTGGTTCCGAGAGTTGAACTCAGATCCTTGGGCTGATGTGGCAAGCATTTTACATACTAATTCGTCACCACAGCCTATATTGTATTGTTTAAGGCATCAAATGAAGGGAGTCTTTGATAGACAATAGTAAAATCCCAGGGAATATGGGAATGGGCATGGAGCATTTTTAAAAAGTGAATTTCTGGTTGGCTCTAATGGGTAGAGGACTGGAGTTCAAGGGCAGTCTGGCTACATGGTGAGACTCTCACAAAGGCCCAACCCAAGAGACAGTTGTTGCCTGGCCCATTCCTTGGTGGACAGCAGGGGGAGCCCTTGCCTCACTCTTTGATTTCCTGAGCCGTACAGCAGCCCTACCGCAGTATTGTCACCTAGGCCTGAACAGGATTTGAAACCAGTTTTTCCTTTGTTCCTAGCTTAGTGTATAAAATGTAATGCCCATCCTTAAGGGGTGTTCCTCTGAATCTGATGAGCCATCCTCAGCCACCAGGGCTGCCTTGATGTTCATGACACCCCAAGAGGCTCTTCAGATGAGTGCTGTCCCTCCTCCTGGGGCTCGTAGGACACTGCTACTAAAGTAGTTGCTTCTGAGACTTGATGGTTGTTGTGGCATATCTGTCCTCGTGACCTTTATTAAAGATACAACATTTTAATTGTTTTCCTTAAGATAAAACAAGCCATGATATATTAAGCAGTGGTTGATTGGCATGTTGACCCTTGTGATAGAAAAGGACAGCTCAGGAAACTTAGTCAGTGTTGCCTCTCACTCTGCTTGGTCTGCCTTTTCAAGTCATAGGTGCTTAATATCAAATCGACCCTCAGCTCAGAAGTCCAAACTCTGCCTCGCCCTTAACTGATTCGTCAAGGTGACAACATAGTATAACTATGACTTTTCTCTTATTCCGCTTGATATGCTAATGACACCAACATCAAGAGAGCGAGCAGTATATGAGAAGCAAACATTTGCTTTTAGATGTATTCTTTTATGGGGGCTCATATTATGCATGAAGAATGGGTTCACCAAATGGAAACTTAAACAATTTTGTGTATTTTGATATTTTTGTAAGAGTTCTCTGGATTTCTTATGTAGTTTTCTTTCTTTTTCTTAAAAGATTTATTTATTTATTTATTTATTATTTATAATGTATTCTGCCTCCATATGAGCCTGCAGTCCAGAAGAGGGCCTCAGATCTCATTATAGATGGTTGTGAGCCACCATGTGGTTGCTGGGAATTGAACTCAGGACTTTTGGAAGAACAGCCTGTGCTCTTACCCTCTGAGCCACCTCTCCAGCCCTTTTGTAGTTTTCTTAAGTAGTTTATCTGATGTTGAACTAAACTTTCTTCTCCTTCTTCTTCTTCTTCTTCTTCTTCTTCTTCTTCTTCTTCTCCTCCTCCTCCTCCTCCTCCTCCTCCTCCTCTTCCTCCTCCTCCTCCTTCTTCTTCTTCTTCACATATGCCGCAAAGTTCCACTCCAGTGTTCAGAATTTGTCTTCCAGATGAGGAGGAAGACAGGAACGTGAGCACATGGCTTCTTTTGTGTGGCGGCATCTGTCTCGTCTCATATATTATTTAGAATTATTGAGGGTGTGATGGGGGAGGGAGAGAGATAATATAGATGAGAACGTGGTAAGAACACACCCGTGTGCATGCTTGCGTGGTGACGTTGCAGTCAGAGGTGCTCATTCTCCATCCACAGACAGGATTTTGGCATAAAGAGTACTTAAAGATTATTTACTTTTTATTTATTTGTGCGGGTGTGTGCATGTATATGTGAGTACATGTATAAATGCCCCTGTATATGTGCAAGAAGCCAGAGGAAGACGTCAGATGCGTCCTGTTGCTCCTTGCCTACTCCTTTGAGGCAGGATCTCCCCCTGACCTGGCACTCAACAGCTGTTTTTTTTATGCTGTAAGTCATCAAATCCCAGAGCTCTTCCTGTCTCTGCCTCCTCCTCCTCCAGGGCTGGGTTTGCTGATACCTAGCTTCTTATATGGGGGCTGGAATCCATGCTCTGGTCCTCATGGCTGCACATCAAGCACTCTTGCCTGCTGAGCCATCTGTCCAGCTACTCCAGAATCTTTTTTTTTTTTTTTTCTGAGAAAGGGTTTCTCTGTGTAGCCTTGGCTGTCCTGGACTCACTTTGTAGACCAGGCTGGCCTCGAATTCAAAGTGATCCACCTGCCTCTGCCTCCCGAGGCAGGCGTGCGCCACCACGCCTGGCTCTAGAATTTTTTAAAAGTGGTTTTGTTAGTTATCAATTTAGGGAAATTGCTGCTTTGTGGAAAGTACACCTAACTTAGGCAGAAAATCATCTTGAAAAGTCAGTGGGTTCACACAAACCCAAGTTCTAGGAGATTTTTCCATAGTTAAAATCTTAATAAGAACCCTTTGCTTTGGCAAAGTGTGTGTGTGTGTGTGTGTGTGTGTGTGTGTTTCTTCTCCTGTTACATTTTCTCCAAAAGAAAAGTTTCTTCTCAAATTTATTTTTTTCAAACAGTTTGATCTGCGAGGGACAGAGTAATGTGGTAATAGTGACTGCTGTTCATTGGGTGTTTATCAGGTGTGAGAAAGTGTGCATTTTATTCTGTTTAATGCCTATAGCTGCATCCTGTACTGTCTCCCTCCTGCTGCTACTTTCCAGATGAGGAGACTGCTAGTATGCCCGGATGTAAATGTGGATGCAGCTGCCCTGGCCAGATGCTGCTTTAACCTTAGTCCTAATGAACATGCCGTCTTCGTTAGCAGTGTCTTCCTCCCCCTCCCCCCTGCAGTCTCCCTCCTGACGCCTTCAGATGCCTCACTTTCATAATCCATGGCTTTGTACCTCTTGTTCCATCTGCTTTTACTTCTCTGGTTGCCTGGCAAACTCAACTTGCAAGGACTAAGTGTGATCTTTGTTCTGAAGGTTCTCCCGCCCCTCACAGACACTAGCCATGCTCTCATAGCCCTTTAAATTATTTTATATGTCCTGTTCTTATATTGTTGCAGTATTCAATTGGGTTTTCTTTAAACTGAACTAGTGTATGCCATTTAGACAATGACTGTTTGTGGCATTTGCTAGTGGAGAATGTTATAAGACATTTATGCTCATCTCACCCAAGGAGACAATTGTGTCAGTTTGTGGGTACAGTGATAATTGAACATTCAGGACCTTTTTTTCAAGTCTACCACTGGATTCCTAATGAACCATCACATGGAGTGCTAGTTAATGAGTGCCTGTGGGTTTTTATCATCTATTATTTCATTTAAACTAAGATTGTGGTAAATAACTTGGTGAAACACAGGAATGGTCTTTTGAAGTGACTAAGATGAGACACATCAGAATGTCGAGAGACAAGTTCATAGGAAGAGTTGGTATGCAGACCCAGTGCCTTTTCTTGAATTAGTCTCACAAAATTTAGTTTCACAAAGTTATTCTTAAGGCAAAGCTTGAATAGTCATTGAGAACCTGTGGTATTTTCCCTGATACTTAATTAAAAATATTACTGATTGTGTTGAACACATGTTTTCCATTTGTTTATCCCTCTGTTTGCTTAGAGTTTTAAAATTTACAACTAAGGTTTTGAACATGGAATCTATTACTTTTAGAACGTGCAAACAAAAAAGTAGAAGAGTAATGTCTTAGTAACTTTCTTATGCCTGTGATATGCCATGCCCAAGGCAACTTATAAATGTTGTTAATTTGGGACTGTTGCCATGAAGACACGAACAGCTGAGACCTGGCATCTTGATACACAAGTAGAAAGGAGGGAATGAGGAGGTAGGGAGGGAGGGAGGGAGGGGTCATCAAAATGGCCACACTTCCTAATCCTTCCCAGATAGTTCCACCACCTGGGGACTGAGCGTTAAAACATATGAGCCTATGGAGACCTCGCATTCAAACTGCCAAAGCAGTGATAACGATAAAGAGTTTAGCTCTCCTTTTCTTCAACCAGTTACCAATTGTTTGCAGTTTAGAAACCTGTGTGCATTTCCAAGAGGTGGTGGTGGTTTTATTTGTACAATAACAGGAATGAAAAATCATAAAAGGATATTTAATGGCCATCCTACAACCCGGGGATGTCTGAAATCCATGTACAAGCTGTTTGTAAGCAGTGTGTTTTGGAATCCTGCTCTGAACATTTTTATGTCTTTGCTCACAGCAGACACATTCCATCATTTTTGACTCAGGCTTCCTTAAAGATTAATGCGTTAGTATTTCATATTTTTTTGCAACAGCAACACAACCTTTTTCCCCGTGTAAGAAGGGCGGAAGTGCCACAGACTTCTGGACTCTGGTTCCTGTGCATCAGTCTCTTGATGCGTCCCATCTGCCTTCCTGACTGTTTTTCATGTGTTTTTCCCGACTTGGAGGAAGACCAAGGATTTTTGACAGTTGCATGCAGAACGGCAATATATGCTTGGCTGGCGGTCACGTTTGTATTTCTTCACTTGTATTTTTCACTCAGTGTGCAAAAGAAATATGAACAGAGAGATTCAGAGACCATGTAGCATGCTGAGTAATCGTGGTCGTCTCTCATGTGTGCCACTCCACTCACTCTGCCCTGTGGACTCCACAGGGAGAGGACAGTGGAGGTGGGGAAAATGGCATCCAGGGTGCCTTCTTTAGGGCCCTTGTTGCCATAGTAACTAACGAGTGACAGAAAAGTCTCTGGGCCATGCATGATAGAGAGAATTGTTGGGAATACACACTCCTACACACCATTTCTGTGCCTAGACTATAATTTATTAAACCATGAATCTAGTGATCCGTTCAACATGTAACTGGCTGCTGCTTTATGTGTCGTGTTAGCGCTTTGTGTATTTTACCAGCAGGAAATGAGGTACAGTATGTAAGCAGGATTCATGTCATGTGACCTCCGCAGTGAAACATTCTAGTTTCCTTCCTGGACCCACAGGTACAATTTTCCCTTTCCTTTAAAAAAATTAAAGCAGTATTGATTTGGAAGTCCTTTTAAAATGGACTTGGTGGACCCTTTCTCAACTCTTCTCAGATCTCACAAGCTTCTAAATGATCTAGTTGCCCTCTTCTGTTTGAGATGATACAGCCGTCTGCCTTCTTGATAATCGATGGCTGAAAGTCACAGGTGTAATGTGAGGGGCGCTGTGAGAGTGTCGCCATGCGTTTCAGTCTGTGGCTTTTCACTCTCATGCCATCTTGGTTGAATCTTGACTCACCGCGCTGTGCGTCCTGTGTCCTCGGGTGTATATTCCTCTGAAGGGGTCATTTGCTCTCCCAGTCATCCCCTCTCCTTTTTCCTCAACTGTTGCTTCTGCCCGTCCTTTCAGGAGGGGACACAGCCCACCCTTGTCATGAAGCCTTTGTTAGAGCGTTCACTGTGCAGATGCTCTTGGGTCTTCTGTAGTGCTCAATCCATCCCACATCATTTACACTTGGCGTGTTGATAAGTGCTTACTTTAGAGTCGGGTGTGGTGGTGCACGTCTTTAATCCCAGCACTTGGGAGGCAGAGGCAGGCGGATCGATGTTGAGTTTGAGGCCAGCCTGGTCTACAAAGTGAGTCCAGGACAGTCAAGGCTACACAGAGAAACCCTGTTTTGAAAAAAAAAAAAATCTTCCCTCCACAGGAATCAGTGTGGTTTAGTAGAGGGAGTGGACCCCAGCTTGAGTACTACTTCTGTCACTTTCTAATTCTTTGACGTTTGACTATTAAGTGAATTAATTAAGCTCTGTGAGTTTTAGTATTTTGATGTCTGGAGTGGGAGCGTTGCCTAATTTTTACAGTTGTTGACAATTATAGCTTACATGATGGTTAATCTTTAGCACAAGGCTGGGATACTAATAGATAAGTAATAAATGACAGCATTAACTAATATTGTTATTATTCTGATAATATTATTCTAAGCCTTATAAGCAAGCACATTAGAGCATCTAATATGATGCCAGCCATGCAGTCAGGATTCTTCAGTGTGGTTCATCGCTATGTCATTGAAGTTGTCCTGGAGTCCTGTCACTTCCTGTTGGCTCTGCTCTATCAGACCTAGAACACTCTTACAGCTTTTATGGACCATTCTTTCTGTTCTCATTATCTGTCAACAGAGCCTTTGGTATTGCTCTTAAGTGGTTTCCAGAGCAGTGATTTGAAAGGCCCATTGACTTATTTTTGAGTTATGTTCTGGGTTGATCTCTACATTTTTCTAAATATTAGTAGCCAAGATTGTAATAACTAAAGCATTTTTGCATACTTCAGAGAAGGTGTATAAAACACGTAGAATAAAATTGCAGCTGATCTCAAGTGCAGATGAATAAATTATTTTGCTTAGCTTACTCCACCTCAGAGGACATTTCTTACTGGGTCTCCTCCATGCCAGGCATTTTTTTGTTTACACCAATGAGTAATAGGGCTAATAAGAGACACAAAACAAGATCATTTAACAGATAATTTGTTTAAGATGAAAGTACAGATGGACTTCGGAGAGATCGTTGACAACGGATGATTGAAAGGAACAGAGAGACTTATGAGAAGATGCAGTTTGGTTCTGAGTCATCATCACGGATGGGAATTTCTTGCCTGCAGAATTCAGAGGCCTAGCTCCAGATGAGACTGCAGATAGTGTCTTCCATCTTAACTTCACCCTTCGAAAAGCCAGTGGCCTCTGACCTGACCACCTCACCTCCATCCTTACTTCCAGTTCATATAAGGAATTTGGGTTTTTCATCTCCATTGTAAACTATACCCATCCCTGACCTGTGATGGGCTTTGCTAAGTACTTTACATAAGCCAGAGACTATCTTAAAATTCAGAATGAGGTCACATCCCCAAAACAGTCAAAGAAAGAGAAGGAGTTTCACTAGACCAGTCAAGAAAAGTGCAAGAGAAGGGAGCTCCCAAAAGTGGAAGTGGGCACGAGGCCGTCATCATGAGGTGTGCAGGAAGTCACAGGCTGTGCACCATTGGACACACCCTATGCGACTTCAAGTGGCTGTAAACATGGTGAAGATGAGGAGTTTCCACCACTAATTATGTAGGAGTTTCTCTACATAATTAGTTGTCATAGACAGTGCTGAGGGATCCTGGGAGACTGCTGTCCAAGCATAAATTAATGATTGGCAGAGCTGGACCCAAAGCTAGATTATGTGGGTTCGGGGACTGCTGTTGTGAACTTAACAGTTTCAGTCTTTTTCTCTACATTTGTGGAGTTTCAGGAAATGAGACCTTTATGCTGTGTTCCCAGGGGCTGATGGTGCTAGCTTTCTCCAGGATTTAGGTTTTCTTCAAGTCCAGTTTCCTTCTAGCATGCGAGGGCATTAGTTCTGAGACGTAAGCATCACACCTGTAGCCAGCAGTTACAATGGGCTGATTTGCAGTGTTTAAAGTTGTGTCCCTTGCATCCGGTCATCCATAAATATCTCAGTACCATCTCCCAATGAGGTCACCTGACACCCGGTGTCTTTAACAGGGGATCGTAAGTATGCTTTACTTTGGATGGCTGTGCATCAGATAATAATCCACGATTGGCTTGCTAGAGGGATGACTGTAGAGGCCAGTTAGCATTCCGCCACAGGATCTACACCAAACTAAATGAAATTCACGTAGTAGCTCTGACTGTATTCTTATATGGACTTTCTTCTTTTTGGAATACGTAAGCTGAATTGCTCTTACCTGAGCTTAGAGTTTCCTCTTTTGAAAATTATTTTATGCACTTAACATCTTACTTTATTTTATTAATTTTTAAAAGATGGGGCCTTGTCCCAGGTGTTGGCTGGCCTGGAACTCATCATGTAGACTAAGTTGTCCTTGAGCATGTGGCAATCCTTTGTTTCAGCCACCTAAGCCATGAGACTGTAGGTGTGACCAGTGTGCCTGGCTTGTGTGTGTGCTCTGTGGTTTGCTGTGAGACTGTGGGTGTGACCAGTGTGCCTGGCTTCTGTGTGTGCTCTGTGGTTTGCTGTGAGACTGTGGGTGTGACCAGTGTGCCTGGCTTATGTGTGTGCTCTGTGGTTGGTGGTGTCTTGCCTTATGTTAGGGCCTTAGACACTGTTCACTCCTGGCGCTGTCTTCACTTCTTTCTACAATGCTGCTTTTCCCCCCTGAGTTGGGTCAGCAGACAATAAAACCCTCATAGTGATTTATATCATTTATTGTGTGGTTTGTTCATGCTACACTTGTTAGCATCTTTGAATTCTTATTTCTGAGTTTTACTGATGTCTACTGCGTCATTGAGGTAACATTCACAAAAACTTTGTGTACTCAAGGTGTACAGTGTAATGTTTTGACATATATATATATCAAACATACATATGTATATGTACTATGAAGTAATTACCATAATAAGCTAATTGATGTATTTATCACCCCACAGTGATCCTTTCTCATGTCATTTTTTTGGGAGGGTGAGAACACATGAGATCGATTCTCAGCAGCTTCACAGTCATAAGGCATGGCCATTGTCCCTTCACAGTCCTTGCTACCGTACACTGGGTCCCTAGCAGAGCTGCAGGTTCCTCCTGTAGGCTAGTCTCTCCCTGTGTCTGCCCCTTCCCTGACTCCTGGTAACTGCTCCTACTCTGTGTTTCTACGATTTGACCTGTAAAACTTAACACAGAAATGAGATCATGTCTTGTTCTCTGCGATGGGCGCTAGCATGGTGTCTTTAGGTTATCCATGTTGTTTCCGATGTCAGAGTTTCCTTCTCCCTAGACATGTGGGTGATGTTTTATGTGGCATTTCCTGATGATGACTATGATACATCTTTTCATATGTGTGTTGGCTGTTTGTATCTGCCCTGAGGAAAAGTACCTTTTCAGGTCTTTTGACTATTTTCTTAAAATAAACTTAAATTTTTCGTATTGAGTCGTATGTTCCTCGTCGTTTGGAGATGAAGTCCTTATCACATACATAGTTTGCAGAAAATTTTCCTTGTCCTCCGTGGCCCCTTCTTATTTAGCTTTTCTTACTGGTCAGAACTTTATAGCTTGACACGGCCTGCTGTCTATTTTTGTTTGTTTTTGTTGATATGCTTTTGTCATTGGCAAGGGCAGTGTCCTGGCCCCTCTGCCATGTTCTAAGATCTCTGGCTTATGTTTAAATCCACATTGAGGAGGTTTTGGTATAAGGACTCAATTTCTTTCTTCCTTTCATTTTCCAGTTTGTTTGTGGATATCTGGTTTCCCCAGTTCTGTGTGCCGAGGAGCATCCTTGCCTGTTGTGCCTTTTTGGTGCCTTTGCTGAAGAGGAGTTGGTACCCCTGAAGCCTTTTGCAGTTTTACTTACTTTACAAATCGACTGACGCTGCTGGGTTATCACTAACTTCCATAGTCACCCAAGTCATTAGAACCATCGTAAAAATAGAGTTGAAACCTTGACTGAAATCTGGGAATACTCCTTACAGCATCTGTTTCAACCATGCGACTCTTGACTGGTCTTGGCTGGTAACTATGGGTGGGGCTGCCGGGGAGGCTAGTGATGCACTGATTGGCTGTGTTTCTGAATGCATGCTCCTAGCATGGGCACAGCTCTAGAATACATACAAATACATACAAAGAAGATTAAATACACAGCACTGACTACCAAAACAAATAATTGCTGCTAAGGAACTGAAAGCATTGAGAGAACACTTTTCAAACAGCACTAATATTATTCAAGGCTGATTAACTGTTGTCAGTTGAGATGAGCTGGAGTATTTTGTAGTAAACAACCATCACCAACTTGCTTTCTCTGTTAAAGCTACTTAGGTAGCACATGCTCCTTTGGAAAATTTCCCAGCCGTGATTTTTTTTTTTTATTCAGATAGAGTAAGAGTATCATTTATTTCTGTATAATTTAATATTTCTTTAGCAAAGCTATGATAAAATTTAGATTTATTGCATATAAAAATATCAGTGATATCCAAGGTAATATGAGCTGGTTCCCATAGGACTTAACTGTATATAGTGAGTTTGGGCTGGAGATGACTAGGGGATTGACCTTTTGTCTGTTTCTTATTAAGTGGCTTGATCTTTCTCTGGCATGGTTATCCTGTGTATAATAGGCTGTAAGGTACACTGATCTCATAAGCAGAATGTGCGGAGTTAGACCATTCAACCCCAGATTAGGTACTATGTGCTGTATATATCATGGAAAATGTCTCCTTCATCTTAGTGTATCTTAAAAACCATTAAAACCAGGGCTGATGTGTCGACAGTAGAAGACATAATCAAAGCCAATTTATAGGGTAGTCAGAGGTTATTATTTTTCAGCATTAGTGCTTTTCACTGTCAACACTGTCTACCACTATGTTTTATATAAAACTAGTACCTAAAACAAGTGTGTGGATTTGATGTGTGTGTGTGTGTGTGTGTGTGTGGGTGTGTGTGCGCGTGTGCATATGTATTTATGTGTGTATGAGCGTGCAGGAATGCATATGTATTTTTGTGTGTGTGAGCAAGCACAAGTGCATATGCATTTATGTGTGTGTTCTAGTTTGTTGTGTGTTGAGGCTTGCATTCAGAGCTTGCTGCATGCTATGCATGTTCTCCACTATTGACTGGTATTCCCAATTCCCTGTGTGCTGTGTTTGATGTGTAAGTCACATGAAAGCATGACATGGTGATATGACAGCGAGAAGTAGTTCCTTGGAGAACTGTTTTGTTGTATGTCAGCATTTTGGAAAAACAGTATTTTAGAATCATGATTGTTCTTAGGGATAAAGTTTTTTTGTGTGTGAAAAGTGTGAACATCCCTGGGCAGAGTGGTGGTGGTGCTGCAGAGACTGATGCACCAACCAAGGTCCATGCATGGGGAGGACCTAGCCCCTCCCCTCAGATGTAGTCGATAGGCAGCACAGTCTCCTTGTGGGTCCCACAATATGGGGAGTAGGGTCAGCCTCTGACATGGACTCTGGCCCCCACACGTTGATCACTTCCCTCTGGTGGGGCGGCCTTGCCAGGGCACAGAGGAAGAGGATACAGGCAGTCCAGATGAGACTTGATAGGCTGAGGTCAGATGTTAGCGGAGGAGGGCTCCCCTTTCTGAGAATTAGGGGAGGGAGGGAGGAAGTATGAAGGAGGGAGGGCAGGATCAGGAGATGACAGGGAGGGGCCTACAATCGGGATGTAAAGTGAGCAAACTAAAAAAAAGTATGAACATTTGATGGATATGATTTGAAGATACAATGAAAGTATAAACATCTTATGATATAAGAATGGGACATGTGTCTATGTGTTGCTATTAGTAACCTGATATTTTCACTGGCTTGTACTCTAAAATTGAGACTACCTTGAGGGTGCCTTGTGGGGAAAAGTTAGCTATGATATATCTTAGCATGATAGTGATTATTAAACATCAACTTCATAAAATGTCTTCTAATTCTTCTCCAGGTCGAGATTTAATTTGTATCCAGTCTATGGATGGGATGCTGATGGTGTTTGAGCAGGAAAGCTACGCTTTCGGGAGATTTCTCCCTGGTTCTCTTCTGCCTGGCCCTCTTGCTTACAGCCCCCGTACGGATTCCTTCATCACCGTCTCTTCTTGCAGACAAGTGGAAAGTTACAAGTGAGCCTGTGCATTACCTTTGGACTCACAGTTATTGTGATTGTTAGTTGATGATTAATTACTGTTCTGGAAGTCCTTGAGTAGTACAAGTGAAGAGATTATAGGCTTCTTTGGTAAAACTTAATTCGGATGGCTTAGAGCACGTCACTGATGTCCCTAAGTATTCGGAAGGCCGTGTAGTGCTGATTCTAAGAAGCCCAGAGGCGCAGCTCTTAGTCGGAGTTCTGAGTTTGCGATTCACTGTTTGTTGTTGGATGGCCAGCATCCTTAGGAGGTGACAGTGCTAGTGCTGCCAGTTTGCTATATAGATTAAATGTGTTCATCTTACCGCCAATACAAAATGCTCAATAGTAATGCTCCCTGATATAATGACAATAAAATAGCTCACTGTGGTGGCCCGTGTCTTTAATCTTGGCACTCAGGAGGCAGAGGCAGGCGGATCGCTGTGAGTTCGAGGCCAGCCTGGTCTACATAGTGAGTTATAGCCAGGGCTACATAATGAGAACTTGTTTCAAAAAACAAATAAAAAAATATCATCACTAGCAACAATTGACAGAGACAATAAAATGTATTATCGAGTGAAAAAAGCCACATATAAAGTAGCACGTATGGAATGATTTTATAATTACAAAGAATGCATATGGCATTTGAAGATTATCTGGGGAAAGATGTAGTTATTGCAATGAATGTAATGATTTTTACAAAGGAACAGTTCATTGTCGGTAAGTGGAAGTAACCCTGTGAACATAGTGTGTATGTGCTTGTCCTAGAAATTTTTACAGATCTTTCTAAGTTTTGCTTGAAAGAAAACATTTTCTGTTTTGTCAGGTAAGTATCCACAAAATTTATTGTTGGTAGAGAGAATGGGAAAACAATTAGAAATTTGTTCTGGGGCCAGGCGTGGTGGTGCAGGTCTTTAATCCCAGCACTCGGGAGGCAGAGGCAGGCAGATTGCTGTGAGTTCGAGGGCAACCTGGTCTACAAAGTGAGTCCAGGACAGCCAAGCTACACAGAGAAACCCTGTCTCGAAAAAACAAAAAACAAAAAACAAAAAACAAACAAACAACAACAACAAAAAAAAAAAAAAAAAAAAAAAAAAGAAAAAAGAAAAAAGAAAGAAAGAAATTTGCTCTGGGAATAGAAATACTGTTGATTTCAAACAGCCTTAGCTATTTAATGTATTATATCTTAAAAAGATTTATTGTTTATCTGTGTGCATGTATATGCCTTTGTGGGTCTCTGTGTTTCACATGTATGAAGGTGCCACTGAGGCCAGAGGGTATCGGTCCCCGGAACTGGAGTTATGGGTGGTTGTGGGCTGCAGGAGGTGGGGGCTGGGAACCGACCTGAGTTTGTTCTTCCTGCTAAGCTAGCTCACAGCCCCCTTCGTCATTGTCTCTCCGAGGGCAACATTTGGAACTTTCCGTGTCGTATCATTCTGGTGGTGCCTTCCGGCCACATGATGCTTCCCAAGGTGGGAAGAAAAGTATAAGTTGCTTGGGTGGTGGCCGTAGAGGCTGTGCATTCCGCACTCACTCAGTGCTGTGTGGCGCGTCAGCCCTATACTGCGCTGTCGTGAGCGGCACAGTGCTGTCCAGGCTTGTGACTTGGCACAGTCAATGGAGGTGGCGGATCGTCAGGCCACGCCCCATCTGTGGCTCCCTTCGCTCTTGCCCAGAGGGAATGGACTGTGGTTTTGCCCCTGGACAATAAATATATTTTGTTGGGGAAATTATAAAAAGTATCTGTATAATTTACTCAGGACTGCCAAAACCTGGGTGGTGCTGTGGCATCTACTTTTTACTTACTTCTGTGCCTTACCTCCTGCCAGTCAGGGCGACTTTAGGGGCACAGTACATAGATAGGAATGTGCAATTGCTTACTCTTAGGTGTGTGTATGTGTGTGTGTGTGTGTGTGTGTGTGTGTGTGTGTATGCGCGTGTGTGCTTGTGCATGTGCACATGCATGTATGAGACTTAGTTTGGAGTAGCTTCAGGAGAGATCCTACGAGGAGGCAACAGGTGAGTTTTCTAAACGTGTAAGGTCACTGTCAAAAAAGTCTGATAGTCCTCCAGCGTATATTTAACTACTGATACATTTAACTCATTTCCACTTAGGGTAAAAAAAACCCTTTATCCATTATGAGGTTCATTTATAATAGTAAAAATTACAAGATATGGGTGGCTGGGAAGATGTAGAGCATTAAGTTCTGTGATGTATGCATGCGTGCTTTCAAGTTTAATAGATTGAATAATGATGGTCACCAGGGAAATTTAGGAAGGGGAAAGGCATGAAAACTCCTGGTCCTTTTCTTGAGGCCTCATTAAGTCTGTCTATAGTCAGTTAATAGAATGTAAGTGGCTAATAGAATGGGCTTTTAAGATATAATTCTCCTTCATTTTGATATTGATAGTTAACTACTTTAAAGTTAATTATATTCAGATAAGAGTATTTGTGGGCTTTGGCCTCAAGCTTTAGTGTGTGTAGGAGTCTTCTGGCCTGCTTATTATTAGTGCACATTTACACATCCCCGTCCCCCAGGCCCCACACTTGGGGATAAGACACAGAACTCATCATTGCCAATATCGTCAATATCGACTGCAAGTGACTTTAATTTAATTTAATTGAGTCTTTCTTTCTTTCTCTGTTTCTTTTCTTTCTTTCCATTCTTCATCCCTCCTTCCCTTCCCTCCCTTCCCCTCCCTTCCCCTCCCCTCCCCTTCCCTTTCCACTGAGCTGCCTCATTTGTCTGTTGTACTATTTTTTTTAAAAGATTCATTTATTTATGTTCATTGTATAGTTATGGCATGCACGTGTGTGCCCTGTGTGTGTGTAGGTCAGAGGGCAGCTCGTAGGATTTGGTTCTTTCTTTCCCACACGACACGTGGGACCCAGGGTGAATCAGGGCGGCAGGCTTGCAGCAGGTGCCTTTGCGGAGCCGGCTTGCCAGTGCCTGTTTTACTTCTGTGAGAGAGTTGTTTGTCCTGTGCTGAGGTGAAGGGTTTTGATGTTTCTGTCCTCCTGACCATGTACCCAGACTTAGCAATATCTTTTGTTCTCTTTTCCTGTCAGAATTACTTACTCAGCCACAAAGTTGCCCATGAGATGGGGGAGAGCGCTCCTGGGCAGGAGGGAGGTGGAGAGGGACTGACTACTGGGAGGAGACAGAGTGTGGGGGAGGGACTGGGGTGGGCGGGAGAGGAGCTGGGAGGAAGAGCAACCCAAACAACGCATGCATGAAAGTGCTATGACGAAATGCATTACGTTACTTTATGTGCTAACTAAAAATCAAACAAAAATCTCTAAACCAAAACCAAAACAACTGAAAGAATTTGTGCTGTTTGCTTTAGCTTTCTTGCTTAGCCCTTCCCATCAAAAGGCTGTTAGTTCACTTTGGTTCAGGTTCTTGTTCTCTAACTCTAACCTAGTGTTTGGAGGCCATTTCATTTGTCTTTATCTGCATAATGATATCTATAACCTCCCTTTTTCAAGTTAAACACTCTTTTTGGCAGATGGTGGCTCCTGTTGTAGCCCAGGCTGGTGCCACCTTCCTAAGCTTCAGTGACTCTCTTGCCTCTGCCTCTTGAGTGCTGCGACTACAGGTGGGACACCCTGCCTGGTTTAGCTGTCCTTCTAACTTACAGCACAAAGCCCATTTTCCGTTCAAAAGAATCTGAATTTTCTTACACGATTGGCCCTTTGCATGAACAGGGTTTCACATTTACAGATCAATCAATCTCATACTGAAGATATTTGAAAGAATATATATCTATTTTAAACGACACCGACGTTTCCCTGTTGCCATTATTTCCTATGCACTACTGTCACAGTCCATCCGTTTCCATAGCGTCTCCCTTGCATTCGGCATTGTGAGTGACCAGGGATGCTGTAACACACACGTGAAGCAGGGGCTGGGAGCCGGCTCAGCTGCTGAAATGCTGGCCAGGCGTGAGGGCTCGTGTCCAGAAGCAGACTGTGACGTGTGTGTTCCTGGTGGTGCGAAGGCACAGCTGTGAGACTAAATCTGAGTCGGTGAGCTCCAGGTGTCTCACAAAATAAGGTGAGAGCCATTGAGGAAGGCACGTGACATGAACCCCTGGCTTTCAGATGCATGTGCACACAAGTATGTGCCCCTCCCCCACATAATTTTTTTAAAATTTTATTTATGACGAGGGTTGTACTTGTAGCTCAGTGGTAGAATACCTGTCCTCTACTCTCAGTATTGAAAAAATGTATATAAGGGAATTTTCATAGTCTGTGTTGCAAATACTATGCTACTTTTCATAACGTGGTTGAGCCTTGGCAGAGTGTGGTGACTGCGTGAGTGTCAGTGTCCTGCAGCTAATTCTTTATGGATTCCAAGGACAACTCTAAGGAACTGTGTGCTCTTTAGAATCTAGCCTCCTTTACCTCTGTGACTGTGACTTTCCGATTTGGAAAGCAGCTTTAAAGTATTCCTTTTATATTTTCTAGAAAAAGAATTTCTCAAGGACTTTCTTTATCCCACATGTTGTAAAAGGCACTAGATATGCAAAGTCAAGTAAGACCTGCCTGTTGACTCCAGGCAGTGCTCAGGAGGGCGTGGAAGTCCCCAGGAGGGTGTGGCAGGTGTCCAGTCAGTGAGCTACCGCCAGGTGCTGTGATACAGGGATTGCACAGCTGCTCATGGGAAGCTGACTAGGCGTGGAGCTGTATGGGGAAGCCTCCTGGAGGAAGCGTATCAGCATTTTGTTTAAGTAACTTCCCTTTCTTTACTGTACCCTAATGATTCTTGCAGTCACTCCTAAAGAAGTAGGAGACTTTAAGTATTTCAATGCTCATCAGAGTCCATCTAACCCTAGTCAGAATGGCTGTCATGAACAAAATATATGAGAGCAAACGCTGGTGAAGAAGTAGGAAAACAGGAACTCATATTTATGCCTGGTGAGAGTGTAAAGTTGTGCAGCCACTATGGAAATTGTTATGGGAATTCCTTTAAAAAAAAAAAAAAAAAAAAACAAAGCAAAACTACACGTGATCCAGCGGCACAACTCTTAGGTGTACGCCCGGAGCACAGAGAGCCTTGCACATGCGTGTTTATAGCTGCCCTATTCCTAGCAGTAAGAAACAGAACCAGACTAGGTGGCCATTAACAGGAAACACATAACGATGTGTTCCATACACAATGACATTCTATGCAGTCACAAGTAAAAATGAAGTCACGATATTTGCAAGAAAATCTCTGCAACTGGAATTGTGTTAAGCAAAATAAACCAAATCAGAAAGACAAATAACACACATTTTGTCTCATATGTGGAAACTAGATTTTAAAAATGTGGTTTCTGTATGTTTGCCTTTATAAACTCAGGGTTATATGCTTGTAGGTCACAGAATTAGAGAGGGAGGAAAAAACTCTTAAGCAGGGTAGGAAGTAGAGACTCAAACGAAACGAATACATGTAGTAAGAAAGCAGAAGTGGAGGCTCACCGGAGAAGGAAGGGAGCCAGGAGGAGGCACCATGGAGGACAGTGAGGGTGGGACGGGAAGAGGACAAAGGCTAATAACATAAGCGGAGATGCCATATGAAAGCAACGTCCTTGTTTGCTAACCCCCAATTTTGAATAAATACATAAAATATTTTCTTTAATGTTTAAAAAATATTTGAATATTTGTAAGCAGAAATATACAGCAATGTTTACATTAAGGCGAAACACCTGGAAGGATGTATTGGTTGAGTTTATTAATTGACCACATTAAGAAGGCTGTATGTCTGACCAGGCTGAGGCTCTGGCTAAAGGAAAGCTTTCTCCTGTCCTTCATTCTTGCTGTCACCAGCGTCTGACATGCTTTTGCTTCCTTTTCTTCCTGTGACCATGATCTCCAGAAGCCTTTCTGTTTCCTGCCACTTGTTCTTTCTCAGCAAATAGCCGTCCATGGGTGCCCATGGGCCTCATCCTGCCTGTCCTCTCACCTACATCGTTTTTTGTTCTCGGTTGGGCTGACTCCTCCTTGCTGGCTGGAGCCGTGTAGCCTTTGAGGCCCATGCTCACTCCCTTGCCAGCAGTAGATGTTTCACATGTACTTTATGGAGAAATGAAAACATGTATATTTGGGACGCTTCTGTTTTGTTCCTCGCATTTTTTTTAAATGAGAATGATTTTCCTCAACATGCTAAGAAGCTTGTGTGATAGTGGAAATGGACATCTCAGTACTCTGTATACGGAGTTACAATTCCTACTTAAGCTTTCCAGTCAAATGTTGACCCACTTGCTTGTTCCCTTTGAGTTGACAACTGTGTTTCCCTGGAAAGTACATGATTTGGGGAGCTTGCTCTTGCAGTTTGTTATGCATCAATCCACATTTCAGTAAAGTGTCACTGTTTCTATGATGTGATGATATGTCAGGGCAAAGCCGTGGGGTTGCATTTGTCATTGATGTTCTGTGCATCAGTTAAGCATTTGTGGCTACTGACTCAAAGATGCTGTCAGTGCACCCGGACACTGAAAGGTGTGCCCAGCACCTCTCAGTCCTGAGCAGACTTCTGACATTCCTCATGATGCCTTCTTGCCCTGGGCCTGGGCACTCCTTCAGCAGTTGCAAAGGAGAGTTTTGTTCATTAGCTTGTACCACAGGACTTGAATGGTAGGAAGAAGACTCATGCTTTCTTTGTTTCAGATTTCCCAAGTCTGCTTGGAATTGTTGGATGTCATGTACATTCGAGGTCACAGTTAAGAGGCATTAAGGGGGCTGGAGAGATGGCTCAGAGGTTAAGAGCACTGGCTGTTCTTCCAAAGGTCCTGAGTTCAATTCCCAACAAACACATGGTGGCTCACAACCATCCATAATGAGATATGCTGCCCTCTTCTTGCCTGTGGGTGTACATGCAGGCAGAACACTGTATACATAGTAAAGAAATAAATCTTTAAAATAAAAGTAGCGTTAAGGAAGAATCATAAGAGTGATGCTGTTATGGGCTGGTCATCACTTAAATTACTGTCAGCTCTTTAAGTAACAAAATCTTCTTCTCAGATTTTCAGCAAAGAGTCAACTTTGGAAATAAGAGTCAGTGTTGGTTGTGCCTCTGCTTGCTGTTCTGACAATAATGAGGCCTCAGGTGAACTAATAACTCTTTGTAGTTATATAAAAATCTTCAAAGGGCTCCAGGAGCTTTGGGTTTTTGCAATTATCTCATTAATATCTATCTCATCCTCTGGTAGGTTGGAGTCTGCAGGAAGTAAATTATCTGTAAAATTACTTGCCCGAGGGTTTGATTTATAGTAGGACCAACTCTGAGATTACTGCTCCTGACCGCACGCTATTTCTGTCACTGAAACTGGCAAAAGGAAAACAGCCACTCTTTGGAGCTTGGAATGTGAGATCTGATTTTTTTTTTTTTTTTGGTCACCTTTGGAAACTTTGGGGTTTTAAAGGTCAGTTCAAGATTGAGGTGCAGATGTTTACCGCAGCTGCACACTTTAAAGCTTGGCTTTGCAAGCCTCCCATCGTCCCTCTCCGCCTTTTCTAGTCTTTTGTCACATGGCCCACTCTGCTCCTCTGTGCTCTTCTCCTTGCTCTTCTCCTGAGCTGCCGTGGCCTCTCATGCCTCACGCTGCATGCTTCTTCTTTACGAAGCCTCGTCCCTCCTTGCCAGGTTTGCTCAGACTTTAATACCAGCTCTCACTTCTGACCCCCAGGATCCCAGTGATTTGAGTCTGCTGTCATGTTTCTCTGACACTGTGCATCCTGCCCACGAGCCCAGGGCTTCCTGAGACACTCAAAAGTCACATGTGTTTAGCTTGTGTAGTAACTCTGAGCTCACTGTTATTGTAGTTGATTGTAAGTTTGATAGAATAATAATGCAATTATTAAATAAAACCTCCAGATTCCTTTTCTTCTTTTTAAATCATAATTCTTTGTATTGTTCCTACCGAGCTAAGATGAAAATTAAACACCAGATATGTTCAGATAATTTATTGCTCAAGACAAAGGTGTCTAAGAACATAAAGGGTCTGTCCCTTGTAAGGTTTCACTTAGTTCACTGTCATTTTGGGGTCCTGCTGTAGTTTGAGGTTTGTTTTCTGTTGTTACAAATGAGTCATTGCCCGTCAAGTCAGGATGGTATAGAGCTGGTATATGTCACTGTCTGTTTTGTGTCCTAGAACAGAGTATCAAAGACTTGGTAGTTTATAAAGAGTAGAGATGTCTCCTTCTGGTTCTAGTCACAGGGTCAGAGGTCATTTACTGGCACCCGGTGAGGGGCTCTTGGTGAAAGCACACAGGAATATACCAAGTGGAGACTAGAGAGGAATCGTATAGACCCAAGTGCTTCAGTAACTGGCCAGTTGTCCGTTATTGTCACAGAGTCTCCTGACAGCAGGCAAGGAAGGCCTGGCAACAGGTGACAGCAGGCAAGGAAGGCCTGGCAACAGGTGACAGCAGGCAAGGAAGGCCTGGCAACAGGTGACAGCAGGCAAGGAAGAAGGCCTGGCAACAGAGGCAGGAAGCTGGCTCATTACATTTTTATCCACATGGAGTTAGCAGAGACAGAGAGATCAGCAAGTGGGCTATGGAACCTCAGAGTCTGCCCTTCATCCAGCTAGGCTCCAACCTTCTTAAATAACGTCAGCCCCTGAGGACCAGGTTTTTCTTTAATCAAAACACCACAATGGCTGTTAATCCACAAATAACCATCGATTTGGCTCCTTTCCCCAAGCCTGCCTGACGTATTTTGGGGATCGAGTTTGTAACCCATGATTTTGGGAGACACATTCAAACCATAGCAATGTCTGCTGTTTGGCTAGATGCACATTTTGGTGCTGGAGTTGAGCTCTGTGCACTGCACATGTGCTTAGGTCCTTCCCCCCATCTTCACTGAGGATGCTGGCCTTATGTTCTCACGCATCGTTGTCTTAGTTGATATGAATTGTCTGAACATATCTGTTTTTAAATTTTGTCTTAGCCCTGGAGGAACAATACAAAGAATTGTGATTTAATAGGAAGAATATGGATCTGTTTTACGTTTTTGTTTTTTAAAATTTAGAGTAGATTATTATTCTAAAAATGTCCTATTAATTAATGGGATGTAAAGGAACTTAAACTTTACTGGCTAACCTTATTTATTTATCTTTATTTCCTTATCTGAAGCCCTCACATCTGGATAACCTTACTTACATGTTGGATGATATTATAAATTGTTTTAAAGAATGGCTTGAGCTAAATATTGTCATTGACATGGAAACTGTAAAGTATTTGTAGATCATTCCTAATGTCCACTTTTGAGAGTGTATCAAGTATCCGATGAGTCACTGATTTCTCTTGTCTTCGTAAATCTATATCTGTCTCTTGGTCTTTTGGCCCTTTTATCAATAATTGGGAATCTAAGATAGCCAGAGCACTCCTAATATGAACCTCTTCGTTACCCAAAACATCTCGAGCACTGGCATCATGCTCAAGAAGGCTTGGGCTTTCGAGACCTTGGGAGTTTTCTGTTCGGTAAAGTGTATGCATGCATCCCAGCCTCCTCTGAACTCTGAAACACTTTAACTCCAAGCGCTTTGGATGAGGAGTAGGCAGCTTGTATGTGCCAGGCGCTGTACTAAGCATGTAATGACAGTTTGCTTTTAAACTCCTCTTACAAGTTAGCAACAACTATTTTCATTTCATAGGTGAGATGGTAGGGAGAGTAACCGGACACAGTTTTCCAACAGTGTTGGTTTGGCTACATAGGGTTGAATATGACGCTTCTATAGAGTTGTATTAATAATCTCTATGATGTTGGCTGTTGTGTGTTGTTTAGGAAAGTTCTTTCTGGTATGTGATGTTTACGTGTTAGGGCTTTCTCGCCTGTTATTTGCCACCTGCAGGTCTCTAGAGAGTTGATAATGGTTCTGGCTTCACAGTGGCGACGTGTGGGTGTGATTTATCATGATGATGATTTATATTATATACCACAATAAAACTCACTAAAATTTAATGAAAAACTATAATTTTTAGAACTAAAGAAAATATTTTCCCAATGTTAATTGATTATATAGCTCTGAAGCTTAAAGTGATTTTTACTTAAAAAATTATGATGTCATTTATCTTTTGTTGTCTCTTCAAACAGGTACCAAGTACTTGCCTTTGCAACGGATGCAGATAAGAAGCAGGAGACGGAACAGCAAAAGCTTGGTTCTGGAAAAAGACTAGTTGTAAGGCTGATTTATATATATAGATTTCAATAATGCCATTTATAATCATATTTGTTAGAGAATTCCTGGAAGACAGTAAAAACTATTCTGATAATTTCTTTAGACAGTTGTATTGGGGCAGGAGTTGAATTGGCTGAGATGTAGAAGATGTCCGTCCACATGCTGGGACGCATCAGGACATGGGTGGCACTGCTACCGCTGTAAATGGATTATAAACCAACACAAAACTTTAAATTCCTTTTTTATTTTTGAGACAGGGTTTCTCTGTGTAGCTCTGGCTATCCTGGACTTGCTTTGTAGACCAAGCTGGTCCCGAACTCACAAAGATCCACCTGCCTCTGCCTCCAGAGTGCTGGGATCACAGGCATGTGCCACCACGCCTGCCTATAAACTTTTTAATATTTCTGTTCTCTCTCTCAAGGGCTTTAAAATCTTTATTTTTCATTGAACTAGAAACTGTGAAATACTATACAGACTCAACATGTTGTATATTTACACACAGACATACACACATATACACACACTCACATCCATATACACACAAACACACACATACATGAACATGTATATACACACATGCACACATATACACACATACATATACATCAGGTCTTCGAAAGGGAGAAGGGTTGACGCACATGAAGGGGCTGGAAGGAAGACGGGGAGGGGGTGTGAAAGGCACATACAGTACACATATATGAAATTAAAATAAACAGGTATATATGAACAACCTAAGTTAAATCAAGATGGAGCAAATAATTTTTTAAAATTGAAAGCAGATTTTTTTTTCATAGAATATGTTCTGATTCTGTCTTCCCCTCCTCCCACTCTACCCTGATGCTCCCCACTTCCTTACCCACCTAAATCCATACTCGCCGTCTCTCTTCATAGAAAACAAACAGGCATCTAAAAATAGTAGTACTAGTAGTAATGATAATAGTAATGATGATGATAATAAATAAAATACAGTAAAATAAAAACAATTCAGAATAGGACAAACAAACAGAGAAATGAAAACCAATGTAAAAACACAAACTCATAAAAACAAAATCAGAAACCACAATATATAAACAAAATATCTGTAAGGTGAAGAAGAGGAAAGAAAAGCCCAGACAAAGCATTATGAGACAAAAATAGCTGCAAACATGTCATTGAGTTTGTTCCTGGGCATGGGGCCTGCCTTTCCCTGCTTTGTGTGCCCAGTGAGACTCCATTGGAGAAAACTAATTGTTTCTTTTTGGGTGCTTTGTCAATTGGAAATAGCCTCTGGGTTAAGAAAGGGGCCTGTGTCCTTCCCCCCTCAGCTCGAGGACCCATCTGGCTGAGGCCTGTGCAGGCCCTGTGCGTGCTGCCAGTCTCTGTGAGGTCACGCGTGCCTCAGTCATGCTGTGTCTAACAGGCCTTGTTATCTTGGTGTCCTCCATCCCCTCTGGCTCCACCTCCTCTTCCTCAGGGTTCCCTGGGCTCTGAGGGAGGGATTTGATGGAGACATTCCATTCAAGACTGAGTGTTCCACGGTCTCTCGCTCTCTGCACATTGTTCAGCTGTGGGTCTCTGTATTTGTTCCCATCTTCAGAAGGGAACTTTTCTGATGATGGCTGAGTGAGACATTGACTTATATGTATAGCTGAATGTCACTAGGAGCCATTTTATTGTTCTTTAGCAGAACAGCAGTATAAAAACACCTTTTAGTGGGGTGTGGTGGTGCACGCCTTTCATCCCAGCACTCCTGAGGCAAAGGCAGGTGGATCTCTGTGAGTTTGAGGCCAGCCTGGTCTACAAAATGAGTTCAGGACAGCCAAGGCTATAGAGAAACCCTGTCTCAAAAAACCAAACCAAACCAAACAAAACCAAACAAAACAAAAAAACAAAATAACCAGACCAACCAACCAATCAAACACCCTTTAAAATTAATGTATTCCTTGTCAGTTTCATACATGTATATAATATGTCTGGTCAAACGCATACAGTCTTATCCATCCACTCCTAACTTATTTGTTTGTTTGTTTATTACGTTTCTGTATGGATAGACCCATGCATGTCCTCCCTGTCTTTCTGTATGTGTGTATGTGAGCATGCACATGTGTGTTTGTGTGTATGTCAGTGAACAGCTTTCTGAGTTGGTTCTTGGAATTGAATACAGATCTTCATGCTTGGCAGCAAGTCCCTTTATCCCCTGAGCCATTTTGCTTAGCCAGAAAAAAATCTCTTTAATATGAACATTTTTATATATTATATTCCTCTGTTCATAATGGCATTTCTTTTTTTTTTAAAAAAAGATTTATTTATTACTTATACAGTATTCTGCCCCATGCGTGCCTACATGCCAGAAGAGGGCACCAGATCTCATTACAGATGGTTGTGAGCCACCATGCGGTTGCTGGGAATTGAACTCGGGACTTTTGGAAGAACAGACAGTGCTCTTAACCTTTGAGCCATCTCTCCAGCCCCATAATTGCATTTCTTTTGGCTAATTTTTAGGTATTTTTCTTAGCACTTACTTTGATCAGTTAGGATTCTTACGTCTTTCTCCCTTCCTCTCCTCCTTTCTTCCTTTTCTATTTCTTTCAAGTTTAGTACTTGTGGAGCCTCCTGCATCTGTGAATTTATAGTTTTCATAAAATTAAAAAATTTGGGCCATTAATTCTTCAAATTGTGTCTCTTTCTCCTTTGTATGGAGTACTACAATTGTACATAGACTTAACTTACTCAAGGCTGTCCCCTGGCTTACAGATTTTTCTTTTTCTTTTGTTCAGTCAATGAATGAATGACTCCATTAATTAATCTGGCAATGGCCAAGATTGAGCCCTGGGCCTCATACAGCCTTTACCATCCAAATATTTCATTTCTCATGCAAAGTCCTTTGTTCTTGCTCTTTTACTCGAGATAAGTTTTATTGCTGTAATGAAGATGACTAATATTTTTTTCTAGTGGAATAAAACCCACTTGCTATAGATTTAATTTCCATAAATTCAGTTTGAATGCTTATATCTTCAATATCTCTACATAACTTTTGAAGGTATAAACATAGTTATAATGCTTATTATCTTACTTTTCGAATTCTTAACATCTGTATCAGTTTTGAGTTAAGTTTCAGTTGATTTATTTTTCTTCATTGTAAATTACATTTCCTTTTGGGTTTTATTTGCATGATTAGTAATTTAAGAGTTTTGGTTAGATGCCAGATATAGTCACTTTTATTCTGTTGCATTTTAGATATCTTTGGATTGTTACAAGCTAAGCTTAGTCCTGGGACACAGTTGTTTGGAAACAGTTTGATCTTCTTGAGAAGGCTCAAAATGTTTTAATGATTTATTAGGTGAGACAGAACTCCTTATTGTATGGGTACATTTTCCCTCCCCTGAGAGCACATCTTTCTGCATGCTCCCTCAGTGCCAGGACTATGAGCTTCTGAGCATGGATTCAGTCCTGCGAGCGTGTTGGTCACTGCCACCTGGAATCCTGTGGGACAGTGGTTCCCTGGCCTTCCTAGTTTCTTTCTGTGCCTGTGCTGATGGACTCTCAGGACATTTGAGATAAACTATAGGTCTCCCAGGGTTGGTTTCCTCATCAAATCTATTGTGAACTGTTAACTGCCTTGGTTTCTCTGGACTCTGAGTTAATGTTCTTAGCTCAATAAGTCTGCTAGGCTCTGCTGGTTTTATCTTCCCTGAACACTGGCCAGAAAGCTCTCTCCTGAGGCTGGAGGCCACATATCACCATTTGTTTTTGGTGTGTTAAGGCATCATCTTTTTTCCCCCCCTCTATGAACCATTGTTTTATGTGTTCTGTGCATTTTGTGGTTGGTTCAGGTGAGAGGTTAAATCCTACCCTGTTGTTCCATCTTGGTTGGAGGTGGGAGAATTTTTAAATTAATGTTCTTAGAAAGCTTAGGCTGTAGACCATTCCCTATGAGGTCAGAAAAATGATACTTAATTCCTAGGGCATGAAAGTATTTATCGCCCAGATCTCAGACTGTGGCCCCAGAAGTGGTGTGCCTAGCTATTCTGAATGAATCTTTATCTCTAAATTATGGCCACACCAACCTGAGTTACAACTACTGTCATTGATATTAGACTTCTAGCTAATTACGGTGTAGTGGGAGATGTAGTGTCAATGTGTCCGCTGGAATCTGATGAATGGAAACTGAATGGCTCTCCCCCATTTCTTTTTCCTTCCCTCCTCCTGTTTTCTTTCTGAGACAGGGTTTTACTATGCAGTCCAGGCTCGCCTCAACTCCTGATGTTCTTGGCCTAGCCTGACACCTGGGAGTATTGCAGCTCATGCCACTGTGTTCAGCAGGGTCACTTGTGTTGCATCTGAGTTCAGCCTGTTCATCTACCTGTCCTTACAGTGCTGCCTCCCTCCCACGGGAGGTTCTCATGTGCGCATTGACAACGTCTCATTGCTGCGTATGTTCTTCAGATGGTTGAATCCGAAAGGAGGCAGATTAGTAGCTAAAACTATGCTTTTTAGCCAGAAGATCACCTGTATTTCTTCCTCACTCATCTTTACTTTTTTTTTTTTAGAAAGGGTCTAATGTAGCCTAGGCTGGCCTAGAACTCTTTTTGTTTTTCTTTTTTTGATTCTTTAACAATTCCATACCTGTGTATACTAGTCTGTGGGCGTTTGAATAAGCTCCCCTCCCATCTTACCCCTGACCCTCACCGAAACTCCTTCTTCCCAACACGGCTTGGACGCTTTATACTCTTATTTGATCCTACTGAGATGATTGTGTTTGCTTGTGTGTGTATGGGTGAGAATGTACGGAAACACAGGCACCTCACCAGAGTCTACACCATGGAAGAGCGTGAACCCTCTGCCCTCACAACCACTAATTACAGTAGCTCCTCAGTGAGGGCCCTTTGCTCACGTATGGGGAGAGGGTGACAGGTGCAGTGTGATGCAGCTCTGGGGCAGGAAGTCATAGTTGCAGTGAGTTCTAGAGTGCAGCGGGCCCATCACGCCCAGCAGGCCCTTTCCAGGCATTCCTCCCCAGGATTGGCTCTTACTTTCTTCCGCTCCCCCATCCACTGTATTTCTTTCAGCCTTGGAGGGGGTGATACAGATGTCCTCCTGTTTAAGGGCCTCTGTTTTAGTCATCACTGACTCCAAAAAGCTTCTTTGATGGAGGCTGCAAGCAGCACTAATCACTTTGTATTAACAGAGTATTAGGAAAGCAGTTTGATTCCATTTCTATTACAAAAGCCAACAGAAGTTGTTTTTCCTCCAGGGCCCAGGGCCTCCCCAGCTCTCGGCCTGCGTTCCTTCCTGAGGAGCACTCCCTAGGTAAAACCAGAAGTTTTTTGTTACCCCCACAGTGTCATGCCTCGGTTGCCATGTGAGCGTATCTTGGTGGAGCATCATTACTGTAGCTGATGGGGCCCGCTGATGACTCTTCTCTCCCAGCCACGGAGCAGCTGGAATTCCAGGCACGTCCCACCAGGCTTGGGATGCTTCCCTTTTTACATATTGCTATTACTTGTTTATTAGAGGCTACGTGGGGCCACTCATTTCTTCTTGGTGCAGACTTTTTTACTTATTTTTTATTTTTGGTGAGGCCATCCTTATTTATATCCTCCTTACATATACATTAACTTATCTTGGTGAGTTCTAAAAACTTTCTGCGTGTGCACTTTGTGCGTATCCTTTCATTATTTTAAGAAGCATTTCCTGAATATTGGGCACCCTCCATGGGAATAAACTTTTCTTCAGGTCGCTCTTACTGTAGAGGAGTCAGTCTGTCTGCACGCCTACGATCACTTGGTGTGAGCTCTGTGGAGGACCGGCTGCATACGGATGCATTGCAGAGCTGTCTTTGTTTCAAAACATCATGTTTATAACAATATTAAATGTGTTTTATTGATTATGATTTATTGATTTATGTTCACGGGGTAAACATGGCAACCTACTTTTGCTTTTAAACTAATATATAAAAACATGAACATTGTACATCTGAAGTACCATGTGATATTTTGATTCATATATACATTTTTAAAGCTTAAATCAAACCTAACAAATCTATCTTCTCCAACATTAATTATTTAAAAAATATTTTATTTAATATGCATTGATGTTTTGTCTGAATATGTGTTTGTGTACCACATGTGTGCTGGTGCCTACGTAGGTCTGAAGAGACCATCGAATTTACTGGAACTAGATATTTCTGATTCCCCCTGTGGGTCTGGGAACCTGACTCTGGTCCTCTGCAAGAGCAAGTGCTCTTGGCTGCTGAGCCATAGCCACTCTCTGTGGAGAACACTCCCAATTTTTGTCCAACCTTTTGTGTGCCTTACTGTGCATCAGCGCGTATTGACTATATCCCGCTATTCCTGAAGGTTTCCAAAGCACTGCAGATAACTTTTCTTGATGAGTGCTTAGGACTCCCTGAATAGCCAATATCCCTTGGCAAGAGATAGGATAAAACCTACAAAATACAACTGCACCGATGGCAAGCAAGACAGCGGCAAAACAACACCAGGAAGTTAGGCGTCCTGGTTGCTACGAAGCAGTTTCTTCATTCAGAGTGCTAGGGAAGCGACTGATGTGGTCCGTTTTCAGTAGCTGCTCACTGTTAGGACTTGCTTTTCAGGTGGATTGGACCCTGAATATTGGCGAGCAAGCCCTTGATATTTGTGTCATGCCTTTCAACCAGTCTGCATCGTCCGTTTTTGTTCTCGGCGAGAGAAACTTCTTCTGCCTGAAGGATAACGGGCAGGTTCGGTTCATGAAGAAGCTCGACTGTAGCCCCAGTTGTTTCCTCCCGTACTGCTCAGGTGGGTGCGCAGCTTCTGCTTGTCCTTCTGTATCCCCCGTGAGACCCCGTTCTACGCATGCGTACACGAATCAGAACGAGCCGAGTGCAGGAAAGCAGCTTTTTACTGAACGTATAATGGGACCTTTAACTTCACAATTTGAGTAGACTTTTGATATAAATTAGCGCCTGTGCTTGTGCCAGCCATTTGACTTTGTGTGAGGTCACTTGTAGGTTGGTTTCCAGCTCATTAACGCGTCCCGTAAAGTGACTATTCAAGGATGCCAACGTGAGAACACCACTCTATTATAAGCAGACCAGTGATGTCTAATAGAGTGACTTACAGTGGATGCCAGTCAATCGTTAGTTTAGAGGTATGCTATGTTAATCAAATTCGTACCTTCCAGATGAAGTGCAAACACACTGGCTCATATCTATTCTTTTTGTCTATAAAATGATTTGTTTCTTTTCTTTTTTTTTTTTGCTCTTAGTTTCTTGAAGTTGAAAGCTGATATCTTATCACCTAAAATCTTTATGTGTTAAAATCAAGATATTACTGTTAGCGGGAGATGATCTCCCATGAGAGGCCGCAGTGTGCCACTTTGAACACTCGTTTTCTTACCACCTTCTCTCTGTATCTTCAACCTGCAGTTTCTGAAGGTACGGTGAACACCCTGATCGGAAACCATGGCCACATGCTGCATGTCTACCAGGATGCAACCCTGAAGTGGGCCACACAGCTCCCCCACGTGCCCGTTGCAGTCAGGGTCGGCTCTTTGCAGTGAGTGGCTCAATTTAACTCTTACAAAAATAGTTTTGTTTAGTCTCATTTTTTAGCCCTGGCTGGCTTTGAACTTAGTGCTTTTGCCTCAGCCACTCCACCTGGCTCTTATTAAATGTCATAGTCAAGGAATTCTGTAGAAATTTTATGGTTTCACTTAAGGAATTACAAGTTATATTATAGCATGACTGTTAGTAGTAGAAATTTTTTTCTTTTTTTTTTGGAAAAGTATATAAAATTCCTTAATTAGTACCATTAATTATTTTGACTTAATATTTCTAAGAAGTCATCCCTTTAGAATTAAAGGTGAATACCTTTGAAGATAAGAGGGAGATGCTTTCCTGGTAGATTATTTTTTTCAAAGTTTAAATGGATGCCTCCCAGTGTCTTGACGGTACAGAGTGAGAGTGCCACACTTGTGTGCAACTCAGAACTGGTTTCAGCCCTGCTTATATCATGTAGCGCAGAGTTACCGATGATTGTGTGTTGGAACAGTTTAGTGTGTAGGACAATTTTTCACTTACAAGGAAAGGAAAATGCAACTGACATCAATGCTAAACTCCTGACACAATTTGCCAGTGTTGCTAGTGTCACAGTTGAAGTCCTGGACACCCGGCTCGTCTGATCAGGATGAGTTCTTCCCCAAATGAGGAGCTGGATATTTACTGTTGGAGCCAACAAGGGCCCTCATGGTTCATGGATGAATAAACTGTAGCATGCACATCCCAAAACTGAACACTTTTTATTATTGTTTTATGTGTATAGGTGTTTTGCCTACATGCTTGTCTGCATCACATGTGTGCCTGGTACCCAGGGAGTCTAGAAAAGGGTGTTGGATCTCCAGGAACTGGGGTTGCAGGCAGTTGTGAGTCACCATGTGGGTGCTAAGAATCAAACCCAGGTCCTCTGATGAGAAACCAGTGGTCTTAATGCTGTGCCATCTCTCCAGCCTCATCCTTGAATATTTTTTTAAAAGCTGCTTCTCCTTGCAGTAGGATGCACAGAGGGGTGTGAGCAGCCAGGCGTCTGGGACTCCGGCTCTGGTCTTCCACAGAGTTTAGCCATCTCTCCAGACACAGGGGATATTTTTATTATCATCTTCAGATCGTTGCACTTTTTCTGAGGCAGACCTGGAACTCACAGACATCTACATTTCTCTGCCTCCTGAGAACTGAGATTAGAGACATGGGCCACCACACTGGGCTCATGGGAGATACTTATTTACCGTATTTAGTGGTGTATAAGACGATTTTTTAACCACTGAAAAATCCATGCCAAAATCAGGGGTTGTCGTATATGCCGGGTACTTGCTTCCCCTTGCTTCATAAGTCTGGTGCATATAGTGTGTGTGTGGGGGGTGTGCTGCCGGGAGTATGAGGCAGGGAGGAGCAGCTGCACACATCTTCCTGTACCTCAAGGAAGAGCACGTGAGTGTGGATTGGCTTGCCACCAGAACTCGCCCACTTGACTTGGAGGGCTATGCGTCTTTGGGTTGAGTGTGCAGCGTGCCCTAAAGGGGCAGTGCAGGCTGGCACTGGATGTCTGCCAGCATTTAATAAAGTACCTGGTTGTCTGTGCCTGGCCTGCAAATAGACACATACCCGAGTCTGCTGCACAGCGTGTGTGTTGGAAGAGAGGTAGTCTTATATGGTGAGTATTCTCCAAAACTCTACATTTTAGCTGGGAAAGTTGGGGGTTGTCTTATAAGCCTAGTCATCTTATACACCGGAAAAATACAGTGCCTTTGATATTAAACTAGGTTGATATGGGTGCTACCTGCATCCTGAAACTTGAAACATTCTTGAATCCTTCTTAGGGGAGTGGTACTCATTGAGTGCGCGTTAAAAGAGTGTTGCTTTTTAAAATTAGAATATCGTTAGTCACGTTTAGAGCTCTTTTAAGTAAATATTATCAAATCTTTAAAAAAACCTATTTCCTTGTATTTTAGGAGAAAGGACCACCATTTATTTATTTACTTAATTTTTTTTCGAGACAGGGTCTCTCTGTGTAGCCTTGGCTGTCCTGGCCTCACTTTGTAGACCAGGCTGGCCTGGAACTTACAGTGATCCATCTGTCTCTGCCTCTCGAGTGCTGGGATTAAAGGTGCGCACCACTACACCTGGCCCACCATTTATTTCTAATTGCTATGCATTTAACAAGAATCATGTTTTTTTTTTTTTTAAATATCCAAAGGATAATTAAACTATTTGAAATTGGCTTTTGCAGCATCCACCAGATTTTTTTTTTTAAGTTCAGCCAATCAGATTCAGCCGACATTTTGTATCAAATCTAGTTAGAAGAATGTAGAACTGGAAAAACATCTAGCCAGCAGAGCAGTGTCAGTGTTTGTCTTCCTGGAGAGTAATTCTTACAGCAGTCCATATATTTATTCAAGAACTATTTGTCCCATAAGTGACTGATTGGTGCAGAAAGATGGAGGCATTATCATGGGTATGTGGCCACCTTGGTTCTCTGGGGGGGGGGGGGGGGACAGATAGCGAGAAAGCAAGAGAGAATGAGAGAGCGAGAGAATGAGGGGGGGATATTTCATTTTAACTTAAACATTTTCTGTCTCTGAGTTATAGCCAGGCCAGGAGGCAATATCATTTCTAAAAACGTTATTGTAACTCTTGTTTATATTTTGAACATAGGAAGTTGATGGGATTTGATAAGATGGGATATTGATAAGATTTAGTTGAAATGGGTAATTTACATCATGTTTAGAACTTTCAAATGTTACCTTTCTCTGTGAAGTACCTAGAATACTTCTCAATAGAATCACAGTGCTAATGTATAGTTTTTAGTCCACGTGCAACCTACAAACTCATTTCAGAAATAACTGAAATTATCATGATTAAAAACTTAAATTCCCATATAGCATACATTATGTTACTTAGGATTAAAGCAGCATTATAATGCAGGTACCTAAAATTCTAAGGGAAACCTCTATTTCTTGTAGCTTTTTAAAGATTTTAATTATAAGTAACAAAATGAAAATAGAGCTGCTAGTATTTTCAAAATTTATACATAAATTCTAATCGTGCAGTTGGAGAATTAAAAATAATGTGTGTGTGCCTTTAAAGGATAAGAGTAGCTTATGATTAAAAGAATTTAATTTTATTTTCATAACTGCTTGGCTTTTAGTTATTCTGGGAATGGCTAGCATAAGCAACTCTGTCATGTTGACGTAAGGCAAGGTCCCCTGATGACGCGTAGGCTGGCCTCAAACTTACTAAAGTTCTCCCGTGTCAGCTTCCAAAGTTCTGGGAGCACAGGAGGCACAACTGAGCCCAGGCGCCATCATTTCAAGTCTGGAACTTCCCCGCTCTCTCTGGACCGTGCTATCTGAGTCCACTGTTCACTAGCCTTTGGCTCACTTGTTCTTCAGTGACCGATGATGCAGTTGTCTCTGTTCCTCCTCCTTCTCCTCCTCCTTCTCTCTCTCTCTCTCTTTTTGGTGTTTCGAGATAGAGTTTCTCTGTATAGTCATGGCTTGCCCTGGAACTCTTTGTAGACCAGGCTGGCCTTGAACTCAGAGAGATCCTCCTGCCGCTGCCCCCTGAGTGCTGGGATTAAAGGAGTGCATCACCACTGCCCAGCTTCAGTTACTTTTCTAATGCTGAAATGAGACACTGCAACACAGGCAGCTTATAAAAGAAAGCATTTATTTGGAGATTATAGTTTCAGAGGGCTAGAGTCCGTGACTTTCATGGTGGGAACGTGGCAGAAGCCAGGCAGGCATATGCTGGGAGCAGTCGCTGAGAGCTCACATCTTGATCCACAAGCATGAGGCAAGACAGAGAGCTAACTGGGAATAGCATGGGCTTTTGAAACTTTGAAGTCTGCCCCCAGTGACGCCCTTCCTTCCGCACATCTTAATCCTCTCCCCACAGATCCATCAACTGGGGTCCAAGTGCCTAACTATATGAACTTATGGGGACATCTCATCCAATCCACCACACCAGGAAATGGTTTGTCATGGTTGGTCTGATTTGAAATCATGTTAGTGGTGGGAGAATACATCACAGATATCAGGAAGCTACTGGCAGTAAACCCTTTTGGCCCAACGTCAGCAACTGAGGCTCTTAGGTCATCCACTCTGTGTGCTTTGTGGGTGATGCCCCAACATCTCAAAAATGGCATTTAGGCTCCTTTGCCAGAAGCTGTACTTACATGATGTAACCTTTTACAGAGGCACGAGTCCTCTGACGGCTCATTGGGTCCATTTTAAGTAGCTGTAGGTTAGTTTAAGGAGCGAGTAGCTAGAGGGACAATCCTTAAGTGAGCCTTGACCTTAAGACAATTTCCCAAGTATCCAGAAGTGTGTATGACTGTCTAGCACCAACCATGTTCTCTGGGCCTCTACTAGTGCATATATATATATGTTTCAGACCTATTTTCCCCAAGATTGAGGTCTTAAAACAGTGTGGGGGATTGCAATAGGCCAGGCAGAAATGGAGATATTGTAAAGAGACATTTTTATCTCTCAGTCTGACTATCAGACTGTCCAAATAAGGGACCTCCATAGAAATGGGAATTTCCCGAGGAATCTTCTGCCAGGAGAAGGAGAAGTGCAGAGGGGAAGCTGCCTCCAGGAAGAGCTTTCACATAGTTCTAACAACTTGTCAGACCATAACATTAGAAGAAAGCCTGACAATGGCGGTTGGTGGTGGGCAGGGCAGCGTTGACAGGGACTGCTTAGAGGTTCAAATTCTTGGCCTTCTATTTCAACCTTAGTGTCACTTCAGGCTCCTGTGTGCCCTTTGTCTCTCTTCCCAGTTTGGCCACACGAAACATTTTCATTTTCCACTTTCCTTATTACAATTTCATTAGGATTTTAAAAGTAATTTATAATAACAGCATAACATGCTTATGTTAAGAAGTTCCAGTATTGGCATAAAAACAGTCATGTGGACAAATGGAACAGAATCCAAGACCCAAACATGAATGCTTGTAACTTCACTCATCTAGTATTTGACAAAGATGCCCCAAAAATGCCCTGGGGAAAAGAGAGCATCTTCATCTACTGGTGCTGAGAAAACTGGATGCCCATGTGTTGAGGAATAAGATTGGACCCATAGCTATCATCTTACCAAAAAACAAAACAAAACAAAACAAAACAAAACAAAACAAAAAACTCCAAGTGGATCAGAGACCTAAATGTGAAGCCTGAAACACTGAAACTACTGGAAGGAAAAATATAGGCAGTACCCTTAGGCTATAGGTGCAGGAAAGGACTTTCTCAATAGGACTTCCATTTTCCCAGGAATTGAGGCCAACAAAGGAGACCTCATAAAACTAAAAAGCTCCTGAACATCTAAAGAAACAATCAGTTGAATAATGAGGAAGCCCACAGAATGGGAGACAATCTTTACCGGGTTTTTTTTTTTTTTTTTTTTTGACAGAGCATCAGTACCCAGGATATATAAAGAACTCAGAAAACAAAGGGGCAAAAAATATAAATGACCCATTTAAAACACTGGCTTGGGATCTGAACAGAGAGTTATCAGATTGGTTTGTTTGTTTGTTTTTGGTTTTGGTTTTTTGAGACAGGGTTTCTCTGTGTAGCCCTGGCTGTCCTGGACTTGCTTTGTAGGCCGGCTGGCCTTGAACTCACAGCGATCTGCTTGCCTTACACCACCTGGCTAAACAGAGAGTTCTCAAAGGAAGAAATAAATATGGCTAAGAGAAAAGTTTATTGTGTCCCTAGCAATCAGGGAAATACAAATCAAGACAACTTTGAGATTTCATCTTACCCTAGTCAGTATGGCAGTGACTGACAAAACAACAAACAAATACTGGAGGGGTTGGTGGTGGAGTTGCAAACTGGAGCCACCACACTGGAAATCAGTGTGGAGAACAATTAAAGAAAAAGAGGCCATGAATATGAGAACAGGATGCATGGGAGGGCTTGGAAGAAGGAAGGGAAAAGAGGAAATGATGTAATTATAATTTAAAAAATAAAAAATATAAAAGGTAGTTATTATTGAAATCATAAGCACTGAAATTACTTCTGCTTTTCATTACATTTAGGTTTGAACTAATTTGTTAGAAACTTTCTTGGATGAATGTGTTTATTTGTAAAGGAATTCACTGCTCCTTTAATATATCTTTTTCAGTGAATAAGAAACACTGGATTCAGATCAAGTAGGTGCAATTATTCTTAATGACAGCGTTTTGCTCAGAAACCAACATGCTTTACTTCCTCCCCTCCCACCCACTTGGCAGCCCTGGTTCCACCTTGTTCATTATACTTTAATCTAAACCTGCACTTCCTTTTTGTACTTTGACTAATTTATTGGGGTACCTAGTTGTTCTGGTTTAATGTGTGTGTGTGTGTGTGTGTGTGTGTGTGTGTGTGTGTGTGTGTGTAGGGTCATTGGATGTGATGACAGCCATTCTAGGAGGCAGCTTACAGCCACAGCACCATTCTTTACACCCAGTGCAGCTCCCCGTTTTACCTGAAACCAATTCTAGAATTTCAGGGCTTTCTTTGAAGCTCTGTCCAAAATAGACACTTCTTTAACTTTGGCCTTTCTGTTCTTAGGCTTGGCTTCCACTGATGGACTGCTGTCAACCAAAGTCTTTCCCCATTTCTTCTCTGGATTTTCTAATTTCTTTTATCTTAAATCTTTTGTTTCATTTTGTTTTTGCTTTGTTTTTTTTTTTCAAGACAGAGTTTCTCTGTGTAGCCTTGACTGTTCTGGACTCACTTTGCAGACCAGGCTGGCCTCGAACTCACAGCCTGCCTCTGCCTCCCGGGTGCTGGGATTAAAGGTGTGCGCCACAGCTTTATCTTAAATCTTAGAATAAATCTTTGCTATGATTTGCTTTTCTACATTTCTTTTGCATTTCACTTTGGTTGATAATACAATTCCTGACTATTTAGTATCCTCTTTCTGCATTTGGGTTTCTGTGTTAGGACACTGCATAGTTAGTCAGAATGTAACATTTACAGAACTCATGATTGTCACACGGTTCTCCCTGTTGCATGTAGTTTGTTTTATGCATGTGTAGTAAAATAAATGTGTATGAAAATAAATAAAAAAGAAAGACCTTTTGGTTGAAAACGTAATTTGAAGTGTGAAAAAAACAAAACTCACAGATGGAAGGATTAAAAATAAAAAATTTTTACTAGCACTGTCCGTTTAGCTAATTGTCCAACCCACAATTTACACATGGCCTATCATTTGGTTATGTTACTTTGCACAAACTGTTGTGTTGTACACGTCTTGTGGGAATTATATAAATAAGTTATTTGCCTTTATTGTATTTGTTAGGGTAATAACCCTCAAAAAGCTCTCCTCATTAAAGTAGGAATCATGTTCTCTGTCATTTTTTTAAAATGTAAAACACAGTGTTATCCCATTCTCAGGAAGAGTGTAATAGCATTATAGATCCAGCTTTTTTGGATTTCTTTTCATAGTAAATCTGTTTAGTTTGCTTGCTCTTAGGAAGACTGCACAGCCTAGGGTAAGGAATTATATTTAGAGTGCTAATTGGGTTTATAGTCTTTTGTTTTATTAATTAAGTATTTTAATTGTAAAGTTCTACTTATTAACACACATGCTGACGGACTAGCCTCCTTAGTCATCCTGTCATCGCATCTGTCAGAGTCTTAAAGGAAAGAGCCTGTGCTGGCAGGGAAGGTGCCTCAGTGCTTTGGGTTCCCAGTTCTCTAACTGTATGAGGGCAGGGTGGTGGAGGCGGCTTGTGAAATGGAGTTGAGGCCTGAGGAAAAGTGTCAGGTATTTCCTGGTTTTAAAAGCTTTCTCCTTCTTGGTCCTTTGGCTTTAGCGCAGTGGTTCTCATCCTTCCTGACGCTGCGACCCTTCAATACAGTTCCTCGTGTTGTGGTGACCCCAGCCGGGACGTTAGTTCGTTGCTACTTCATAACTGTATTTCTGCTACTGTTACGAGCTGTAATGTAAATATCTGAGATGCGGGGTGTCTGATATCTGACCACCTGTGAAATGGTTGTTAAGCCCACTGCTCCAGAGAGCTTTCGCATCAGGTTGATAAAGGGTTAATACCTTAAAAGCCAGGTGGACTGAGAGGCTGTGGATGGGAGAGTTCTTGAGGCTGATGACTCCTTGGAGGCTTCTGAGCAGGAGCAGAGAGCTACCCCTTGGAGACCGCAGCACAGCCAACCTGCAGACGCACTCTCTGTTCCCCAAATCCCCCCTTTCTGTCCTACAAACCCCCAAGACACTCCACGCCACATTTCTGATTTTTTGTTCTGATTAAAGAGCAGTCTGCTTTTGGAAATGCATGCATTCTGTCCCCGGCCTCCTTTTTTTCTGTGACCTCTGTCAATTCCTGCTAACAGTTGGCGACTGTTTTGTCTTTCTTGAGGACTGCATCTAAGTTGATTATCTTTCCTCTCTTGGAATAGCTGGTTCTCGTTGTAACTGGACTTCAACCTGGTTTCAAAGTTTTATATATATTTACCTTTTTCTGTGTATCCCTGTTTCCTAGAGGGGAGGAAGTCAGCTGTTACTTGGAGAATATAAAAGGGAAAATAGTGTGTGTGTCTTTTAATGTTAGTTTTATGTATTGCTAAGGTCTTTGCAGAAGTACTTACAACTTTGGATGGATTTAGATTCTTTATTATTATTTAATTACCTCTCTCTCTCTCTCTCTCTCTCTCTCTCTGTGTTTGTGTGTGCACACGCCATGGCTTAAGCATACATGGAGTCTGTCTCTCCTCCCACCACGTGTGCCCTAGGGATTAAACACAGGTTGTTAGACTCGGCACCAGGGGCCTTTACGTGCTTAGATTTCTCACTCTCCTAGGTTTAGTTTCTGCATTCTGTCAATTCTTGCATGGCCTGTATTTCAGAACTAAATTTGGGACAAATTTGAGTAATTAATGAGATAAGAGATTATGCATACATCAAACTCTATAGGCTAATGTTGGATGACTTTAAATTAGAACCAGCTGTTTATTTGCTGGAAGGAAGAGCTTGAGATGTGGTAACACGCGCCATGGCTGCGCCCTGGCAGTTAGCTCCTTAGAGTCTTGCCTTCAGGAAGCCTGGACTGGAAGCCCAGTGAGGCTTAGTATGTGTGGTGTAGCAGTTCGTTGATTCACTTCCCCCATAATGCTTGTATATTTTTACCCTTTAAAATGATAGGATATTTATTAAAATCACTGAAAATGATGTTCAAACATCAGTCAATCTATCAATAAATAAAAATAATAAATGGCTAGAGCTGTTACACAGAGAAACCCTGTCTCCAAAAACCAAAAAGATGATAATAATAATAATAATAATAATAATAATAATAATAATAATAATAATAATAATAAAATGATTTTAAATAATATTAAAACAGTGCTATTGTTTAAGCCCTCTTTATAATATGAACCTGGTGTGTGTTTTGGAATTACATCTCATCTGATAAAATAGGGCTTTAGGTTTTGGTTAATTGACCTCTATGCTCCATGGACTTTGCCCTCAAACAAACCCATTCTAAAATGGCAGCCTGTGCTCAGGGGTGTGGCTGCCTCAACAGAGAGAATATGATATTCCTGTTCATTGAAACAAGGCTATTTTAAGAGTCCAGCGAGATCATTCAGTACTTAAGAGTTTGTATTGCTCTTGCAGAAGACCTGAGTTTGGTTTCAGCTCCCAAGTCAGGTGACTCACAGTTCTTGTCACTCCAGCTCCAGGGCACCCAGAGCCCTTAGCCTTCACAGGCACCTGCATAAATGTGAACATGCCCTACACAAACACACATGCCTACACATGATGGAGAATCATATGGTTATTTACAAATCCACAGCCCATGCAGTTTCAGATAGTTTAGTAGTTAAAATATAGTGAAAAAATGTTTTGCCTTTGGATACAATTTCCCCTTTCTCATTTGCGGTAATTTCTGTTTTTGTTTTTGTTTTGTTTTGTTTTTCAAGATAGGGTTTCTCTGTGTAGCCTTGGCTGTCCTAGACTCACTTTGTAGACCAGGCTGGCCTCGAACTCACATCGATCCACCTGCCTCTGCCTCCCGAGTGCTGGGATTAAAGGCGTGCGTGTGCCGCCACATCCGGCATTTGTGGTAATTTCTAACAGTGGATTTCTTTCTTGTTTCCTTTTCTCCTTATGTTTTAGATGATTAGGTGTAAATCATATTGGTTAAAAATTGAAAAATTTCAAAATATTTTTTCATGTTTATGTGGATACATCGTGTTTATATGTGCGCATGTGCATGTGCCCATGGGTGCCAGAAGACGGCACGGGCTGCCTTAGAGCTGGAGTTATATGCAGTTGTGAACGGCCTAATGCGGGCGCTGTGAGCAGACCTGAGTCCTCTGGAAGAGCAACAAGCATCCTTAACTGTTGAGCCATCTCTCCAGCCCCCTAAAGTGAAAATGATTACCTTAAAATTTTTGTTTTGTTCTGTTTGGTTTTGAAATGATGTAATGTAGCCCAGGCTGGCTTTACTCTATGTAGCCCAGGCTGGTTCTGAAATTGCAGCAGTCTTCTTGTATCAGCCTGCCGAGTGCTGGGTTATAGGTGTGAACCATCATAGCTGGTTTAATGTTTTTCTTTTTCTTTTTTGGATACAAGTTCTTGCTCACAGCCCACACTGGCCTCGAACTTACACTCCTCTTGCCTCCATGTCCCACATGTTAGGATTACTAGCACGCATGACCATGGCTGGTTCAACATTTCCTTGGGAAGAAAATGATTCAGACTTTGCCTATATTTAGTTTAAATTTCAAAAAGATTTTTGCAACAACTTTGACTGTTTAGGAATATGAAAAGCTTGTACTGGTTTTTTTGTTTTGTTTTGTTTTGTTTTTTGTTTTTTTGTTTTTTATAAACCTTTGTTAATGATGGAACAAGCAGATATATTTACTACAGGGTATTGCTAGGGGAAAAAACCCTTCTATTTTTCCAGGCCCCACCCATTTCCATACTGTGTGAATACAGCGTGGGGCTTGTGTGTGAGTTAGCAATGGAATGCCTATGAAAACAACGTTCACGAAACCTAAAGGGCAGACGAACACGAGAAATGAAAAGATAACGGCATTGAGAATAACGGAGGAGTGGAGTTAAGTCATCTCCTGGCCTTGTCAGGGTTGCAGGCTTCCAGATGGGGGAATGCTTTCTTCCTCTCTCCAGGCCATCTGTTGTTCTTTAGCATGAATGACATCACTACACTACCGCGGACACAAATGTATCTAGCACCACGTAAAAAGGCAAACTCTAGAACTCCTTACACAGTTTGGTGGAAATAAAATTACACAAATCAAAGTTACAGTCCATTGTAAGGCTTTAAAAATAATGTCCTGCTTTTGGATTCGTGTGTGGCGTCCTCTTTACTGCACAGATCAGACCCCGAGTTCTCACGGCTCAGTGGTGTGATTATTTAATGACTCATGCATCATTGAAATGAATTACTTTTCTGATGTGAATTGCTTTAAAGTAAAGGAGAAGGTCATAAGTGATCCAGTTAGACTATGCATTTCTTTCATTTAAAAACAGAGTATTATATCTTTGCCAGATGTAGAAATGTATGTTACTATTTTCTACTCAAGAATTACTTTATCATATTTATTTAGAGAGCCAGCATGTTGGTCAAATGAGTAGATAAATTAGTGGAGGTGTGGTCGGTAAACAAGACTCAGTCTTGAGGTCAAAGACATGCTGTTTCAGATCCTGAACTTGTTGTCCTTAGAAAATTCAAAGGGCATTTAGGTTGATTCTTTAAATATTTTTGGACTAGAAAGCAGTTGTGTGGTACTAGGTTACAATTGTGCTCCTCAGTTTCATAGGAATTCAATATGGCGTCAGTGAAGCTGTCTTTTTCCTGTGGATGATGGGATTTATTTGTGGGAAATTCACTTGTCTTTTAGGTCAAACATTTTACTGTCCTTCCAGCCATTGATGAATCTGCCATAGAGAATGTACACTCACTATTTGTAAAGGGTGTTGTTTGAATATCTTAGGTACACAGTTACTATTTACTATGGCAGTAAACATGCCTGAATTGTTGCTTTAGATGATGTTTTTAAAGAATTAGATTTTATTGGCATTGATTTTATGTCAGTAGTGATGTGTTCAAAAATTGTATGTAAAAATTCTCATACCACTTTAACAAAAGTAGATTTTGTTAATTCCCTGTAAACTATATTAAAACTTCCCTTATTTCCATATTTTACCTCTCTAAAAACATTTTCTTCATTCTTTGTGAGTTTCACATCATACACCCAAGTTCCACTCATCTCCCCACCCCCTCATATCAACCCTTACCCTTGCATGCTCTCCTCCAAAACACACACACACACACACACACGCACGCACGCACGCACGCACGCACGCACGCACGCACGCACACACACACACACACACCCACCAAGAATAGCAAACATTTCATCGTGGAAGTGGTGGTATGTCACAGTGTGTCCTGCAGTATATCCCTTTGTCCACACATCTTTACTTGCAAATGTTCATTGCAATGAGTCATTGATTTGGTTTGAGATCTCTGGCTTCTGCGACACCATCAATATTGGATCCTCACTGGGCCTCCTTCCCCTTATCCTGTTGTTGCCTTGTGTCATGGAGATCATGCAGCTTTGGATCAGCAGGACTGGCCCTTTCATGTGCCCTAACCATTTGCAGATGATATAGATTTTGGGATGGGCCAACTCAGAGCCCTGGATCTGGGCCTTGTTGGTAGCTGAGCTGGTCAGTTGGCTGGCTCCCCTTTATCTTTTCTCCAGCACTGCCCAGGCTAGGCTGCCCAGTGCTGCCATGAGGAGGAGACAGGGTCACAGGTCTTCTGCTCTCCTGCCCTTCTGCTGGCTCATTCCCACCTCCAGGGCCTGCTCTACTGTGCTGTCCAGTGAAGGTGTGAGGCCCACTCTCCCAAGTGCTGCAGCCTTTGGGGGGCTGGACCAACTCTCTTGCTCACCTGTGCCTTCCCCATCAGGGCCAACTCTGCTGTGTTGTCCAGTGTGGGGTGCAGGGCCAGCTCTCCCAAGTGTTACAACCAGTGACGGACAGGGCTAGCTCTCCTGTTCTCACGTCATTGGGGCCAGCTCTTCTGACATCTGCACGCCCTTCTTCTCACAGCAGATGAGTGATGGGGCCAGCTCTCCCAGCTGCCTCAGGTGGCGATGGGGCAGAGGACATCCCCCTCCCAGGCCTCCTCATGGCAGAGGAGTTGCAGAGAGAGGCAGCTCACCCTTGCCCCCACCACCAGGGCCAGCTCTGCTGTGCTGCTTAGGCAAGGTGCAGAGCCTCTCTCCTGAGTGCTGCGGCTAGTGAGAGGCAGGGACAGCTCTCTGGTCTTCATGACCCTGTAGGCAGTTTTCTCAACTGCTGGAGGTGGTGTGTGTGGTGAGGTTAAGGTGGGGGTGGTGGACAGGAAAGGGGAGAGTGGTGGTGAGGTAGGTCATCTCCTCTGTGTCCATACTGCCCCACAACAGTCCAGTGGCTGGGTCAGCTCTCCCATACTCACGTCCTCGGGCCAGCTTACCCACACCCCTGCCACGAGGGACAGCTGCCCTGTGTTGCTTGGGTGAGGTGCAGGGCCCACTCTCCTGAGTGCTCCTGCTGGGGAGAGATGTGGTTAGCTCTCCAGAGCACCAGAGCCAGTGAGGGGCGGGGCCAGTTCTGCACAGCCCCTGAACATCTATGTCGCCCCCATCTGCTGCCATGACCAGGGATGCACTTATGTTCTCTAGTGGCAGTATGAGCCACATACATCAACACTGACCCCTGCAGCTGTGTACCCATAGAGCTAGACATGGCCCTGAGCAACAGCTGGGCTTGGGACTTCCCCATGGCCCCAGGTGGTGGGGCTGGCCACTCACAACAGGCCACTCCTTCCCACCCTTGACTCTCCAGTTCCATCGCTCTTTACAGTGCTCAAGCTGCTCCACTTCTCTTTCTCCCCCCATCTCCCACTCAAGCATTGTGGTGGCTTCCGCTGCAGGCTGGTCACATAGTGGGTGGGCCCTTGGGTGACAGTCTCCATAAGTGGGTGTCTGTGGCCCCTCTGTGCAGTGCACAGGAGGGTGGGTATGCGGGTGGCATGGCTTTCACAGGTCTCTGCCTGTTGGCCTCCTCCCGTCCTGCACTGCGTGGCTCCCTGTGTCCATGGCCCACCAGTTCTGTGAGGTGGAGGGCAGGTCAGTGCATCTTTTCATGCCCTCACCATGTGGCCTGGTGGAATGCAGGGCTCTGTCTTCCTTCTGTGTTCTCACACTGCGCTGCCTGGATTTGATTTGATTTGATTTTTATGTGTCCTAGGCATAAAATAACTTTGGCCACCAAGCCAGGTATCAAGCAAGGATGAACAAAGGACTGCCATCTGCCCTGCCCCTGCCTGATGTAAGAACACCACCCCCAGCAAGGTCTCTCTTTGTCCATTGCCAGGGGGCTTATTTCCATATTTTATGTGAACATATTTTATTTTTTAAACAAAGATTTATTTATTTATTTATTTATTTATTTATTTATTTATTTATTATGTATACAGTGCTCTGCCTGCTTGTACCCCTGCAGGCCAGAAGAGGGCATCAGATCACATTACAGATGGTTGTGAGCCACCATGTGGTTGCTGGGAATTGAACTCAGGACCTCTGGAAGAGCAGTCAGTGTGCTCTTAACCACTGAGCCATCTCTCCAGCCCCAAGCATTAATCTTTTAATTGACATTGGACTAGCCTCCTGCCACTATTTTTTTTTTTTTTAGATTTATTTATTTATTTTACAGTATTCTACCTACATGTGAGCCACTAGGCCAGAAGAGGGCACCAGATCTCATTATAGATGGTTGTGAGCCACCATGTGGTTGCTGGGAATTGAACTCAGGACCTTTGGAAGAGCAGTCAGTGCTCTTAACCACTGAGCTATTTCTCTAGCCCCATATTTTATGTTTTTATCAAGCTCATGTGTATAGAGTCTGGCTACTTGAAATATGTAGTTATCAGGAAGGGAAAGAAAGAGTGATAAAGAAAAAGAAGATCCTGTGGTTACATAGTATATCTGATTCTTTTACGGAAAACTTCAGAGTTTAATTATTTGATAGTGCACACAGGTTAAAGGACAGTTTGCAGGAGTTGGTTTTCTCCTTCTGCCTTGTAAGTCCTGGGAGTTAAACTCAGGTCTTCAGGCTTGGAAACAAGGACCTTCTTGAGTTATTCTCTCTGCCTTAGGAAGGAGCTTTATAATGATAAATCACATAAGTGATTTAATTTATTATTTATATAATATATAAATTATTTACACGATATGTAATCATATATTATAGTATGTAATTACTTATATAATGTAGATAATAAATCACAACAGTGAGGACATAGACCAACAGAGACTAGTGTTGGTGCAGATATCTACCTCGACACCTAACAACCTCAAGCTTCTTAATGAAAGTTTCCATTGTGTCTATTGAAATGTTGTTTGTTGGGGTTGCACAATTTCACCTGGGGATAAAAGTGTAATTACTGAACAATTATAAGAACATTACGTCTCTTTTAGGATAGATGATAAAAATAGGTTTAAGATGTTACTTTCACATTTCCTCATTTGTGTGAATAATGCTGGGTTTCATTTAGTCAACAACGAGGCCCTATTCTATAGACAGCTTGGCCACAAGACTTTCATGCACTGTTGGGTTTGAACCCTGGACTCCACACATGTGAGGCCACGGCTGTACTTCGGAGTGCATCCTCGGCTCCATATACTTTTAGTTACTATGCCATTAATGGATAATTAATTTCCTTATTTTTCTCTGTTTATTACATACCCATTTCCAAACCAAGTCTTGATTCTTAGGTTTTTTGTTTTTTTCACTTTAAGATCTGACCTGAACTATTTGTGTAGCTTCACTCACTGATAGAGGTATTTCCTTTTAATTAGGGTTTTATTTTTATTTTATGTGCACTGGTGTTTTGCCTACGTTTATAGCTGTGTGGGAGTGTTCTCCAGAACTGGAGTTACAGACAGCTGTGCGCTGCCATGTGGGTGCTGGGAGTTGAACCCAGGTCCTCTATCAGAACAGCCAGTGCTCCTAACCACTGAGCCATCTCTCCAGCCCCCATAGAGGCATTTTTGTATTCTTTTATTTCTCAGGATAGCAGAGTTCCATTGCCTTACTGTGAGGGTGTCTTAGACGCCTTCTCTGCCTTTCAGAGTGGCCTAGAACCCTTGACGTGGCATAGAGCAGCATAGTGCTGGAAGCACTAGCTTAACGGACTCTTTCTTAGAAGCAACTACAAACAAGGGACTTCTCCTGTGTCACATCTGAAAGTTGGTCTTGTGTCTGACCAATTAGTTTCAGTAAGGCTTCATCCAATTTAGGCCTTCGGGTAGAATGCTCTCTTTTATTAACCATAGAAATTCCCTCACAGCCCTCAGACCTCCGCATAGACTTCTACCATCAGCGTGTCTATCCATCTGCCCTCTGGCTTCTCCCATCAACGCACTTGTGTATCTCTGTATATTTTTGGCCTTCATGGTGGCTCAGGAAAGGAAAAGGAGAGGGAAGAAGACTTGGCGGTAGGCTACTGTTGGGTGCAGGCTGTCATGTTTTAGCAGTCAGCGTCTTCATTCAGTTCTTAGCTGCTAGATACCAGTGCTGTACGTGGTTATCTCTACTGCGGCACCCTAGAGCTGTGTTCTTTCTGAATAAATCACATTTGGATGCTTTTATGCACTCCTAGTCATGCTGCTGTAATATGAAGTCCAAGCATGATAAACAAAAGGAATTTGTATTCAGGAGGCCAAATTCGATTTTCTAAATTCAAATAGCTGCTTTTAGTGTTCCCCTGTATAAGCTGACGGTCGCCAGCGCAGGCATTGCCACGGTGGCTAGTGTCTGGCTGCAGATGGCTCTCTTCCTGATTGGTTAATTTTGTTGAATGCTTTTTTCAAATATCCTCTATGTTCCTAAGTTAAGCTTCTTCTACTTGGAAGCAACCATTTGTTCATGGTTAGAGTGAGACCAGTGCGATCTTTTACTTTTTAATTAGTACCATGAAGGAAGGCAGCCTTAGATTTTGTGCTTAAATCATGTTAGATCTAAAGTCAGATTCAAAGAGGCACAAATTAAGAGGAATTTGTTTTTTTTTTTTTCTGTTTGCAATATTAAAGGGAGATTAATGGCCAAAGATGTTTAGGGTAAAGTCAACCTTGCCAGGTGTGATGGTGCAGACTCGTAATCCCAGGTGGGAGCTAGAACCAGGAAGATAGCAAGCTTAAATCAGATTAGCCTGCATAAGGAGCCACTCCCTCAAAAACCAAACCAAACCAAACCAAAGAAAACAGGGACCTGGAGAGATGGCTCAGGGGCTAAGAGCACTGACTGCTTTTCCAGAGGTCCTGAGTTCAATTCCCAGCAACCACATGGTGACTCACAACCATCTGTAATGTGATCCGATGCCCTCTTCTGGCCTGCAGGTGTACATGTAGGCAGAGCACTGTATACATAATAATAAATAAATAAATCTTTTAAAAAAACAAATAAAATGGGAGTTTTAAGCTTAATAGATAGTTTTTTGCCTTTTTTGACCTTATATTCTGTTATGTTATTTATATATAACTTTTAATATTTAAATCTGGTTTGCAAAGAGGAAGAAGATTCTGGAAAACGTTTCTGAAATGGACACCCAGAGGCTATGTAGACAATGTGGACTATATGGACTATGGCTAATTTTTCAACAGGCCTTAAACTGGGGATGTGGAGGGGCAGGAAAGGCAGTGAATGTGGTCAAAGCACATTTATATACTTACATGAAAAGATCATGTATGGTGAGAAATCTATTTTATTTAATGTGTGGGAAAACATTGTTCCAGTTTATATTATATGTCTTTCCACTTTAATTTTAGATAATTCTGTCATTCAAGAAAAGTTATGAGAATGTAAAACCCAGGTATCGTAGGTTTTGTGACACCGTGAAGGAAGCAAATTAATTACCTGAGTAAACCTGGAAGTGCAGGTTAGCAGCTTCCAAGGGGAAAAGAATGACCGAGACATTTTGCTGCCTGAACAGTCACCCAGAACTCTCTATAACATTGCATCATCATCTTCAGCCTTCTGGCCCAGTATATCTGACAGACATATTTGCAAGGCAGGAACTATTGAGGACTTGCTTACCCTGTCTTGGTGGAGTTTGGCCGTCGACTCCGCCTGCATCCAAGCTTGCCCTTTTTAAGCAGGATTCTGTCTGTGGCAGAAACGAGGACATTTTGCCCAGTGGCTGGTTTGCCACATTTGAAGCCATCTCCATAAGGAGGTTCTTTGATGTTCATCATCTTCTTTGAGGTAGGCAGGGTGCTGCCAGGAGTTAACCTGTCTTTTGACAAAGAATCCTTAAAACAATAAGAACAACTTTAAGAGCCATATTCTGTAGGTCTCTGAAGCTTTTGAAGACCTTATCTATTTTACCTTATCCATCTATAGAGTCATGTCTACCTGTTACACCTAGGATGTACATTCTTGCGATATAAGTAGACTAGTAACTGACATGGCCATGATTTGATCAACTAACCAGATAGTTTAGTTTTGCAATGAAGCTTAGTTGCTTAGGGGTTAAGATGTTTTTAGGTCTAGATAGAGGTTTTAAGTTGATAGAGATGAAATATGATAGATACTGATTTACATTCAGAATTTTAGACTCACCAAGATAGGAAAGATGTTTTCTTCAAGGTTGCCAAATACAAATAGCCGAAACATTATGAATGTAACATTAGTATAATTCCTGATTGCTTCATGGTTCTTCTTGCTGTATGTAGTTTATTTTATGTATGTATAATAATATGAATGTATATGTAAAAAATATTAAAAAAATAAATAAAGTCCCTCCTATGGGGCAGGCCTCAAAAAAACGTGAAACTGTTCTTGGGAAGCACCGTAGTGCAATTCAGTCGCTGCACTGACTGTTAACTTTATATTTGTGAAAATGTTCAGAGACTGTGGCTGGGTGTGGTGGTATACATCTGCAAAGCCAGTGCTCACAAGACAGAGGCAGAGGGATCACAATTTTGAATCGCACCTGTTATTTGAGTCCCACCCAGATTGGGCTCAACGTAAGACCCTGTCTTAAAATTTTAAAAGAAGAATTGATATTTTCATTCTTTAGTGACTCTTGGTAGCAGTTTTCTCAGCAGTCCCCGGGAGCGGAAGTTCTGCGGAGAAGATTTTAGTGTTCCATGCTGTGTGGGTCAGATCACCCAGAGGCCCTTTGGGAATAGAGAACATTTGTATCTGGGCATCTAACGTAGTTTAGAACACTTGTATTCACAGATTGTGTTAGCTTCCATGCTCTCAATGTTTGATTTGTGATTTGGAAATTCCCAAAATTGCTTCACTGGCATGTTGGGAAGCCGAGGGAGCAAGAAGGGCTTTTAGTGAAATTGTACCTATGACCCAGACTTGGCCATTCTTGGACCTTGCCAGGGAAAACACTCTCATGGGTCAGTACTTTCTTCTGTTATCTTGAGAGATTCTTCCTGTCTCCCTCCTTCACTGACTAACCTCTGACACCCCAGGCCTGCATCTCTTTCCAACAGAGGTGAGTAAACACTCTTGGTATGTGAAGATTAAAGGCCTATAGCTACTGCAGGTGCCCTGAAGCAAATTTGTTCAGAATTAATTTGGCACCTTTAAAGGTGCTTTGTTTAGGATGGGAAACCAAATAGCATTCTACAGCGTGCCCTGACTCTCAGAGCTTGGGGCTTTTGCTACAAACAACAGAAGAGAGGGGACACTGAAAGTAAGGGACATTTACTCTTCAAAGGGAAGGTTTTGTCTTTCTGGGCCTGGTTATCTTCAAGAATATTTCAGAGTGAAGAAGAAAATTTTAATGGAAATACATTTCTGTCTCTGATATAGAGGAGGCTTTTATGGGAGAGACTGTTGACAAGGGAGGGAAAACACTCCGCTTTTCTGGGACGTAAGCCCTAGAAAACATGCCAGAGGAAAGGAACACGGAGAAATGAGAACCTTATGGCCGCAGGATGCGCTGTTGGGAATTACTGCAGGAGTCACTGGGTACCCGAGGACATCAGCTTTGTTTCAGAGCGAAAATCTTTTCAGTGAACTTCAGGGCTCTGCAGACATAAAACTGTGCCCCAGAACACACCGAGAGAGATGTGCCGTAAGGAACAGAATAAGTTTCTGTGCGACGACGGGAAGACGTGGCTGGTGAGCCATGCATGGCTTGACCTATGGCATATCCACTCTGCAGCAGAGCACGATTCTGGCACCAGAGCTGGCAATTTGGAAGTGAAAGGGATCAGAAGAAAGGCAGGAAGAGGCAGACCCATTCATAGGCACACACTTCTCACTGTTTGCAGAATAAGCACTAAAATATATGTTACACAGCGTGTTATAACCAATAGAGTGGCTTCTGGGAGTTAGTTATATTCTATTTAGAAATAATAGGTGATGGCAAAGGCAGTGTTTGGTAATAATTTTGAATTAGGCTGGTAAGATGGCACATTAAGAGTCATGAGGGCTGGGAGTGTGCTAGAACTCAGTTGGTAATGTGCTTGCTTAGTATGCTGAGGCCCTGGGCTTGATTGCCAGCCTGGCATAAACCAGGCATGGGGTACACCTGTGGTCCTCACACTGGGGAGGGGAAGGCCATGGGGTCAGGGGTTCAAGTTCAGCTTCAGCTGTGTGGAAAGCTCACAGTCAGCCTCGGCTACGTAGACTTAGTTTCCTTATTCTTCTCTTTCTTTTTTTAAGGAATCATGAAAGAATACCTCTCTATAGGACACAGTTGATGCTGGTAGGTAGCAATACCATCATGCCATTGAAAACATCTTGAATGATCATGTCCCTTAGAATAGTTATCAAATACATTTTGTCAGTTCTTTAGGATTTTACCATAGTGAACCTTTTGAAATTTCATTGGGTATACATTTTATTGCAACCTTTTCTTTTTCAGGAGATACGCTAAATTTCCTTTTTTGTTGGATTGAATTATTGACTTGAAAATAAGTGGAAGAAGCCAGGCATAGTGTTGCATGCCTTTAATCCCAGCACTCGGGAAACAGAGGCAGACAGATCGCTGTGAGTTTGAGGCCAGCCTGGTCTACAAAGCGAGTTCAGGACAGCCAAGGGTACACAGAGAAACCTTGTTTAGAAAACCAAACCAAACCAAACCAAAACAACAAAAGGAGAGGCGAGTTAAAAAGCTTCTGAGTTCAATGATATTCCAGTTCAGGACTTATTCCTGTGTGGGGTTATCATAATGCTTAATGCAGGGGACTGTCACCCACCAGCTAACCAGCTCATCACTTAAGAGACCTCATGCAGAGTGCAAATTCTCTGAACCTCTGCCTGCCCCTTCTTTCTGTAAAATGCGTCTCCTGCCAGCATCTCCCTCATAGGGTTGTTCAGGGCGTTAGAGTTCACATCAGCCTTTGGAGAGTGCCAGGCACCTAGTACTACCCCTGGCCATGTGGCTGTAGCTTTGTTACACATGCCAACTGGCTTGCTCTTGGTGATTGTTTGCCTTTTGAGAGTGTCTAACTATAGTGACGGAATTAAATCACTTAACAGAGCGACAGTTGTTTCTGCCTGCCTCTTATTTAGAAGATTGGGTCCAAGTCAGAAAGCTACACAAAGCCTCTAAGTGTTTCCTCATGAGAATGTTGTAACGGGTCACTTCAAGACGTCAATTAGTGCCCACATGTGCAGGGTTCTGTTTCCGCTCCCTTCATTTAATGCGAGCTGTTTAGATGAAAGGGAGTTGGAGATTGTGATTATTTTTTGTTTTTATTGTGTTTTGCTTTTTTTTCCCCCCCCTTTGGCTTTTTGAGATAGGGTTTCTGTGTGTAGATATGGCTGTCATGGACCGGCTTTGTAGACCAGGCTGTCACCGAACACAGAGATCCACTTGCCTCTGCCTCCTGAGTGCTGGGATTAAAAATACAAGAGATTGTGGTTCTTAAATTGATCTGATTCAGGGAGACAGCTAGTTGTGGCTTCTTCATCAAGGCCTTGAACTGTAGTGCACGCGGAGGCTGGGATGGGCCGGAGCCACTGACTTAGTGCAGCACAAGTGAACAGCTTAAGCCTTTCTCCTTGTTCCTATGGAGTCAGGGCCCAGTTCTGGGATGAAGATCTTCCCAGCAGTCACCAGCCTTTGATTGTTACTGATACTGTTGCTCACTTAGGGAAGATTTGGGAGAGAGTCATCTGTCTGCTGCCGCCAAATATGTTATTGGTATCGAGATCCTGCACACAGCAGTCGCATTGTCTGTGAGGGGCATGCCATCAGTCTGGCAGTCGCACCCCACCTTTCCCCTTGCTGGCTGCGTCTGGCCGTTTGACTCGCAGTGGCGTGCATGCCCAGGCTGTGAGTCACAGCATTAAAACAGAAAGATGCACACTGTATTTCAATGATCTGTCTTTTGTCTGCACTTGGTTTAAGTTTTCAAATTGCTGCTCTTACTTTTTAGTACTTCTGGTCAGAAATGTACGTTTGATTTCTCTCTGACACATCCTTTTTGCAGTGGCTTGGGGTTTAAGGCAAGTGATTTTCCCTGACTCGGTCCAGTTAGAGTTGACTCTAGTTGGTACCAGCTGAAGTAAGATTGAGCCCGATCTATGCTGCTGATTTTTGTTTCGCTCCCAGTAATGTTGAACTGGAGCAAAGCCATGTGCTGTGTGAATGAGCTCTTGTCAAGCATGCAGACGTTCATTTACATGAGGCATCATTAGACGACTTGAATGTATATCTCATGGTGGGCAAAGTCCAGTTGCCCCTGGATTAGCTTTCTGGTATGAAATTTCATCTGCTAACTATCAAAGTAAAAAATCTTTAAATATGTTGACAAGGGTTATGTGGCCAATCATGTATTCTACCTTTGAAGTAAATAGGAACAATCAACAGTCATGGTAATTTAATATTTATTTAGCCTTTGCCTTGTGTGAGTAGCTAGCTTGAGCCTGTTGTCTCAAACAACACCATGGTCAGGAGGAACAGTGGCTTGTATTCTGCATAGCACAGTAGGGTGACTGTGGTTGCATCAGAACAGCCAGGAGGCTTGAGGCCTTACACAGATGCTAGATGGCTGGGGTGATGGATACGGTAGTTACCTGGTTCTTACTATATACTGAATGTGTAGATCAAAACATAAACTACCACATAAGCATCTATAACTTTATGTCAATATATGTGCATTAGGTTCAGTTCACACTAAATGGCACATTTTGAAGTAGGCATTGTTCCTAATTATTTTTATAGATGACCTAAGAAAGTCTGAGGTGCGCTAGGAAGCTTTTTTTTTTTTTTTAAGTCAGTCTTTAGCATCTGGGCTATTGGTTTCTAGTCTATTTTTATTACCTTTCATGTCATAAATTGTCATGGAGACTAAAGACGAGCCATTCAAACAGGGTAGCTGAGACTCTGTGTACAAGGATAAGAAACACAAGAGGAGATGCATCTTGATGCTGACTCCAAGGAAGCTCATTATTTCTGCACACAAAGGACCATGAAATAGGCTTTCTTATTTGATCCTCGCAGAGTGGCTGCAACTACAGCAGAGAGCTGCCTGGCAGGAGCTCTTGTCCTAGGCGGGGCTGTCTGTGAGCCTTGCTGATGATGGGGAGGGGCTGGGACAGTGAATGCCTGGAACCACACTTCCTCCACTCTCCAGTCTCCTGCCAGCCATCCTGTTTGGCCAGTTCACCTGGAAGCAGGAGGCAGAGGGATCCTTGGATACAGTGGTCAGTTTCTTCTTGCCTGGATTTAATTGGAAACAGATGGAAGGTTTGCAAGGAAAACAGAACATATCCAGTTCATAGATGCCTTACTGGGAAAATAGTTTCTCAGTATCAACAAAAATGCCTATAGTTATGGTAAAGAGGATATAGGTAAGACTCTTTCTTTATAGTTGCCACCAGAGTTACCTTTAGGACTTGGGACAGATTAACTCTGGACATACTTTTCTTTTTCCCATCCCCTTGTTGTTGTTGGTTTTTTTTCCTTCCTAAGACAGGGTTTCTCTGTGTAGCCTTATAGACCAGGCTGGCCTCAAACTCACAGCAATCTGCCTGCCTCTGCCTCCCAAGTGCTGGGATTAAAGGTGTGCACCACCACGCCCAGCTCTCCCATCCCCTTGTTTAAAATAAGTATGGATAAACTGGGTGTGGTGGCGCATGCCTGTAATCTCATTACTCTGGGAAGCAGAGGCAGGTGGATCATTGTGAGTTTGAGGCTAGCCTGGTCTACAAAGTAAGTCTAGGACAGCCAAGGCTACACAGAGAAACCCTTTCTCAAAAACCAAACCAAACCATAACAACTACGACAAAAGTATGAATAACATTACTAATACTATCCCTTTTTGGTAAATTTAATAGTGATTTACAAAATAGTGACACATTTTGAAAGTTTACTAACACAGGTATATTCACACTTTACCATTCTTATTAGCTCTCTTCCTTTCTTTAAGCCTCTCTCACACCCAACCTAGGGCCTCATACATACTAGCCAGGAGTTTTACTACTTAGCTATATACCCTTGCCCTCTTTGTTCCTTTTTTATTTTAAGATTATGTCTTAAAATATTATTTAACTTTATTTTATTTGTGAGTGTCAGATCCCCTGGAAGTGGAGTTACAGATAACTGTGAGCTGCCATGTAGGTGCTGGGAATTGAATCTGTGTACTCCTAACTGCTGAGCCATCTCTCCAGACCCCTTGAGATTGTGTTCTTAAGTTGTTCTAGCCTTAATTGTTTCTTTTTAACATGGTACACTGTCAAGTAAAGCTCTCAGCTTTTCTCTTAGAGGACTTGTTTATCTTTCGCCTACTTTGGAAGGATACTTTTGCTGGGTATAGAATTCCAGGTCAGCAGTCATAGTCCATTAGCACTTAACACAATCTGCTGGTCATCTGGCTTCCGTAGATACCACTGAGAAGTTGGCTGTTCTATTGTAAGTATATTTTAAGAAGTTATACAATTTCTTTTCTAGGTGCTTTAAGTTAAGAACAATTATTTCAGTTTGGTGTGTGTGTGTGCATGGGCATTGACATGTTTGGAGGTTAGAGGACTACTTGGAGGAGATGATTCTTTTTTTTATATCATGTAGGTTTTGGGGATTTAGCTCAGGTTATATCAGGGTTGTCAAAAGCACCTTTATATGCTGATCCATCTTGCCTGCCTCTTCATTTTTTTTAAAGTTTGATTTTCACCATTTTTATTAGAATAGGCTGAAGATTTTATTTATTATTTCTACAGGTTTTATTTAGGTATTATTTCTGTAATACTTTAAAAAAGAGAGTTAAAAAAGACTGGACCATTAAATAACTGTTTAAAGAACATATGGCTACTCTTTTTAAATTAAACCTATTTGTGTGTGTGCATGTGTGTGGAAGTCAGAGGACCCTTTTGGGAGTTGGTTCTCTTTCTGCTGTGGGTTTTGGAAATAGAACTCTGCTTATGAAGTTTGCAAGGCACTTTCATCAGCTGGGCCGTTGCTCTGCTCCCTGGTTCCTCCGTAAGGTAGGTTTCCACATTCCTTATTAACACTGATGTGCCACCCAAGCTGATCTGAGTTCATGCCTGCTCATCCTCTCCAGTGCTCCCATGACAGAGACCCATAGGTTCTTAACAGGATAAGAGTAATTATGAAGCCAGGCAGAAAAGCCAAGGAAAATATAACAAAAAGTCTTTTCCTTTATATGGGACTGCCCTTGTTTATCCTCAACATATGAAAAGAAATCCTTGCCCATTATAGATTAGTGAAGTGTAATATAGACTTGCTCCTTTTCCTTTGTAATTTCATGATTAATTGTGCACCCTCTACTCCTCCTCCATTGTATTTTGGAGACAGGGTGTCGTTGTTTGAATGAGAAGGTGCTCCATAGGCTCAGGTATTTGCATACTTGGTGCCCATTTGGTGGAGCTGTTTGGAAAAAGTTTAGGAGGCATGGCCAGAGAAGTATGTCACTGGGGACAGACTTTGAGTATTTATAGTTTTTCTAAGTCTTTGCTACATGTTTCCACACGAGAATGTGAGCTTTCAGCTTCCTGTTTCTGCCGCCATGTCTGCTGCTCCCTTCTGTGCTTTGCTGTCTTCACCTTGGTGGACTTTGATCCCTCAGGAACTATAAGCTCAAATAAACCCTCTCTTCTGTTCCTTGCCTTCGTCACTTTGTGCTATCACAGCAGTAGAAAAGAAACTAATATGCAGGGTCTCACTCAAGATGGCCAGCCTCTAATCTGTGATCCAACGGCATCAGCCCTTGAGTGCTGGGGTTGTAAGTGCCAGGTTGACAAATACTTTTTGATGAAAAGCAAACAAAATTTGAAGCATTATTCAAAGTGAAGAATTTTGAAAATGTTAGAAGATTGTGATTTAAAAAGACAAGTTATATCTTGGTGAGGTGGTGCACAACTTTAATCCCAGCACTTGGGGAGGCAGAGGCAGGCAGATCACTGTGGGTTCAAGACCATCCTGGTCTACAAAGTGAGTCCAGGACAGCCAAGGCTACACAGAGAAACCCTGTCTCAAAAAACAACAACAAGAAGAAGACATGTTATTTTATGTAATAAATTTGTAGTTAAGGCATTATACTACGGAAGTATTTTTCATTCCACACTGAATTCATTTTATATTATTATTGCTGAAGTCTTTATAGTATTACTATTATCCAAAACAAAAACATGGGTGAAAAGAAGCAGAGCTTTTGTAACTTTAAAATATGTCTCTTTTTTAAAAATGCAGTCTTTGAATATCTTAGAGTTAAAGTGAAGAGCTGCTTTTCTTTTGATTCTAATCTGAGAAGGTTTGTGTACCGAATCCTGTCAGCCAGATATTTGAACTATTAGGTTATATTGCAGGGTGGAAAGTATCTCAAGCATTTTCATTTCTTGAGAGGTTATGTTGTGAAAAATTTGTTTTGTAAGAGTAGACGTACAAAAAGCATGTGCCTCTGTTATTGCCTAGACTCCAGTATGAGATAGCTTTGAAAGGGTTCCCACATGTGCGTGGGGGCCACTCTCACAGTCAGATTCTTTTAGATACCAGAGTAATTTGTTTCACATTTTACGCATTGAAAAATTCCCTCAAATTCTATCTTCATCTGGCATGATGTATCATAGAAGAAGTATACAAGAAGATACTTTGGCAGGCAATTGAGATAGCAGATTTTATAAGCAATCCATTGGCTGAAATGAAATTTGTAGGAACACGCCCTGTGCACAATGCCTGAGGAGTTCAAAAGCCATGGAACGGGGAGGGGGCTGTGCAGACTTCATCACCAGTAAGTGCTGTGAGTGCCCATTAGTTCTCACCTCATAGCATGTCTTCGCTTTTACTGTGTCACCCAACTGTGGGCATGCAGTAACAAAATTAAGATTTTTATTCTTCTGATAGTATATCTTTATTGGATAAGAAGCAGTGCAGTGTTTTGAAGTCTTTTGAACTCACAGGGCACTTAACAGCCTTCGTAATAGTAGTAGCAGATGCAATTAGCAACCACAAAGAAAGCCATTTTCATTCCTTGCCTAGAAAGGCACATAGTGTGTATGTGTGTGTGTTTGTGTGTGTGTATGTGTGTGTGTATTTTTATATTCATGGCTTGTCATAAATAATGTAGAATTTAAAATAACCCATATTAGTAATCAAACATGTTCTAAAAATTGTCCCCCTTACTACAGTCTTTGCTTTAGCACATATTTGTTTTATAGAAATTTCTTAATTTTAAAGTCAGAGAGACATTGAGAGTATCCAATAACAAAAAACGTTACCAACTTGGGTTATGTTCCAATGCATTTGGATGACTTACTTATTGCTGAGTGTGGTTATAAATTAGTAAGTTTTATAGAAGCCTAGTAAACAAAGACTTGTGTGACAACAGAAGGACTCATCTCATTCAATTTGTTGTGAAAATTTTATTTTATAATATCCAAAATTCAAGATCTAAAACAATTGCAAAGTATCGTTAGCAGGCCTATAACATGACCTCATTTAGTGAGTGGCAAGTCAAAAGCCAAGTGAACCAAGTGGCCTACGACCCTGAGAGTGTCTGTATAAGCAGGTAGGACTGAGGCCGCCCGAGTGCATACATATCATCTCCTGTCTGGTGAAAGATATGTAGCCAAGGTACTGGTTTGTGTTCTCAGGACCTTGGGCATCTGGGTGACTGTATCCCTTCAAGAGCCCTTCTAGTTAGAAGACAGCAGTGTCCTCCCAAAACTATGGAATGAAGTTAGCAAGGACCCAGTGTGGAAGATGCAGCTCATCAGAGCCTTCTCTGCTCTTCTGAGAGACGATGGAGTAGAATTAATAACTGTTATCAAAATGAACTGCGAACTCAAATTTGAAGATTTACTTTTTAATTTTTAGTGATTAGCCTAAACTTTCAGGCAATAGTAAAGTAGACCAAGTATAAACATAGGGGAGTTTTAAACACCATTTTAGCTGGATTGTATTTAAGAATTAGTATTTCTAAGATTTATCGTAAGGTTAGATGCTAACAGTTTGCTATCTGACATTTTATGAGTATAGAGCTATAGGAAAGCAGCCCTTTGGGGGTTGAATGACCCTTTCATAGGGATTTCCCAACACCATTGGAAAACACAGACACTTACAGTACAGTTCATAACAGTAGCAAAATTACAGTTATGAAGAAGCAATTAAAATAATTTTATGGTTTGGGGGTTACCACAAAATGAGGAACTGTATTAGTGTCACACTGTTAAGAAGATTGAGAACCATTGAGAACCCTAGTTCTCACCAGCCCTGGAGTGTGACGTTCTTTAAATGTCATGAACAAAGGGCCTGCAGGAACAGCAGTTTTGTGTTTTCTCAGATACATTGCTAGAATTGAGAACTGCTAACCTAAACTAACTTAAAATCAACAGTTTTGAGCTAGATTCTTCTAGCTGCTAAAAGGTACATTAGTTCATTGGCTTAGGTGCTTCACTTTTCAAGTGAGGAAACTCAGACAGGAATAGAGAAATTGACATGGTGTCTGTCTTGGTTAGAGTTTTTGGCCAACCTTATATAAGCCAGGGTTGTCGGGGCAGATGGAACTTCAACTGGGAAAACGCCTCCATCAGAGTGGCCTGTGGGAAAGTCTTTGTGACATTCTAGTGGAAGCTGGCTGAGTGGGCATAACAGGCAAGCCTGGGGGTCCAGCGGCAAATCCTTCAGGGAGGAGGGGAGCCCTTCCTTCTCCAGCATAAATGACATGTCTCTGATGGTCATGGTGGAGGAGTGGAGTGAGAGAGCATTTATTTTGTGAATCAGGGACGCTATACACCTTGGGCAGTGGGAGGGATTTTGGGGGTGAATGTGTTTGACTCACTGGGGCTAGGAGTGCCAGGGATACTTCCTTTACATGAAGCAGCACAGTCCTATCATAAGAAGGGAAACACAGTGCTTAATTATCCTATGGGAATGAGGGGTGGGGGAAGAACTCCAGGTAAGGTTAGAGGTATGGGAAAAGCCAGTGTACCAAGACATCTCATTTGCGTGGAGAGTATTTCCATGAATTCCAAGGTGCACACCAAGCAGGTTTCTTATTGGGAAAGGGTTGGGCTGTAGTCTCCCTGAGGGCTATGTGACACTCCTTAGAGGATTTAGGGCTTCCCCAGATCAGGCAGAGAAGTAGGAAGCCAGCTGAGGAATGGAGACTGTCATTTTGGCACAGAGCTCAGGAGCTATAGTGATGCCAGACTTCAACCTTAGCAGCAGAGTCCAACACATGTCTGGTGGGCATCGCCAGCTGTTGTCTTCATCTCTTCACTCATACTGTGGAAACCAACTTTCCCCCTGGGAATGGATTCATACTTAGCATTCTCAGCCTAAAACCTAGGAATCTTCTTTGACTTTTTCATGTCACTCTTTTTCCAGATTCCACTGACAACCATGTGCTATCACTCACTCTGTGTGTTGTCTTCCTTCTGTCTATTGTTAATTCACTGGTTTTGCTAAGAATGGAGCCCATGATGTAATTTCTTCCTCCTCCTCCTCCTCTTCTTCTTCTTCTTCCTCTTCCTCATCCTTCTTCTTCCTCTTCTTTTTTTCTTGAGACAGGGTCTCACTATGTAGCTCTGGCTGTCTTGGAACTCACTATTTAGACCAGGCTGGCCTCGAACCCATAGAGATCTACCTGCCTCTCCCTCTCAAATGCTGGGATTAAAGGTGTGCACTACACAGTTGGCTTAGAACTTTTAAAAAGTATATTTTAAATAATTCTTTGAGAATTTAATACAATGTACTCTGATCATATTTAGCCCTCTCTCTAATCTACAAACGCCTCCTAGATCCACTCTCTACCTTTCTACCTACTCCTTAATTTCTATCCACCTTCCAAGTCTAAGTTTTGCTGCCCATATACTAATGGGTGTGGGGCCATCCACTGGAGTGCGATCAACTTTCTGGGGTCCACACTCTTGAAGAAAACCCATACTCCCCACTCAGAAGCTTGCTAACTGTCCAGAGGCCTCCCCACCACATGCCAAAATGTGGGCTGGCTTGATCTGTTCAGCAACCACAGCTGCTATGAATTTATGAGTAGTGTGCCTGCTTCTGTCACGTCCAGAAATGGATGTTTCACTAAGCTTTCTCAGCCTCTGGATCTTAAAAATCTTTTTACCCTTGAACCTTGAGTGTGTATGTATGTATGTATGTATGTATGTATGTATGTATGTATGTATGTATGTGTTACAGACATCCAATTCTAATTTAATACTCCATTGACACTTATTTTATGTACTTTGACCACTTGTGGGTTTCTGTCTTAACCACTGTCTACAGCACAAAGAAACTTTCTGGTTAGGGCAGAGGAGTGGTAGGAAAGGAATAAATACTAATGATATTTGAAAAAGCTATATGGGAACCAATTGTTATACAAACTTACTAAATTATCTATCTACCAATTATCTATCTATCTATCTATCTATCTATCTATCTATCTATCTATCTATCAATATATTGATTGAAGTTACCATTGTCTAAGAGACAAGACTTCTTCAACAAGCCATATTTTTTGAAACAAAAATCCCATTTGTAGGTGTAGAATACCTCACTTCATGTTGCTTAGGGGCGTTCTAGAGACTCTAAAACAATACAGGCCATTGCTACGGTTCTCCCTTGTCTACAAGAAATTAATAGTAAGACCCTATTGCTGAAAATACCACATGCCTTGGTCACAGGAGATGGAGAAATTGCAAAGCCTCCTTCTGCTGACAAGCTCTCACTGTACTGGAAGTGTTGTTATGTTGGCTGCTGAGGAAAAAAGTCACTAACTGTCTTACCCAGCTGTGAGTCCTGTACATTACAGTAATGACCAACATGGCAACATATCCTCATTGGCGCAGCAGTGCCACAGATGTTATGGGGGTAAACAACTGCCTTCTGATTCGATTTAAGACCTACTTCCTGCTCCAGAGATGGAAACATATGCCTGATCCCGCAAATATGGCCAAGATCCATGGTTGAGGAGGTCCCAGGTCCTACTGGTGAAAGTCCTACTTGTATTCTGCTGAGTGGATGCAGCAGTAGACTGCCCTCCGCATTCATATCTAGATTTTCTATCAGAGAACCCATAAAGACACATCCACATGGCCATAGGTAGGAGGATGATCTAATTCATCTCCCATCCTTGCTGAGATGTGCCTGAGAGGGAAAGGTGGCTCTGGTAACAGTGTTACCCACACAAGAGGCATTAGTCAAACTAGGCTGTACTATTATGCTAGCTAGCTCTGTGATTCTCAAATAGGAATGACTTTGCCCCAATCTCTGAGGGATGTTGCCCAGGGTTTGAAGAAAGTTTTTGGTTGCCATGACTTCAGCGGGGTGGGATGCTGTTATTGGCATCGGGTGGATGGAGGTCAGGCAGGCTGTCATACACGGGAAGCCCTCATAACAAGGACTAATCTGTGTTTGTTCAACTAATTTTGCAAGTTCATGTTTAGTTGCTTCAACGTTAGATGTTGTGCTAGATTCTGAGTATTTATGAGGCAAGCAGTTATGGTCACTGAATTCATGGAACCTGTAGGGGAGGAGACTGAGATTAAATACAAAATGTCACGACTCTTCTGTAACAGTAAGCATGCTATGATAGAACAATCCTAGGTGCTTTGGGAATGTCTTAATGGGCGACCAAACCTGGAGTATGAGATCAGGGTAACAGTTTTGGCATTTGAAATGTATTCGTGTGAGTTTACTTGAACCGAGTATTGATCCCTTTGAAGAGGAGAGAAGGAAGACACTAGGTATCCAGGGAACATAGAGTGACCATCTCACAGACCTAGGAGTGGGCCACAGTGATGGAGGCTGTGGAGGTCGATGGCGGAGACAGGGCGTTAGGTGTGGGAGGTCACTAATGGAGCCTGGTGAGATCAGCATGCAGCAAGATGGGAAATCATTGCAGGGTCCTAATCCAGGGAGTGATGTGATCAGATGTGCGTTTTAAAGAGGACAGTGTTTGTGAGCAGCTACCTAACTGTGGTACCGTGCTCCCAGCACACATGATCTGCCGAGTCCAGCCCTGTGCTTCTGTGTGAAAGCTCTTCCGACTTCTTTTCTAAAAAAGTTCATGTATTAACACTTTGTTGGCCATTTTTTTTCTGGCATTCTTTTTTATTCAATAGAACATAGTAAAAATTGTAAGACATACATTTTCCCATGTGACATATTAAATAAAAATGCTTTAATTTTGAAAAAAGAATAATGTAATCCATTCACATTTGCATTTTTGTTGAGTTAACTCTTATACAAAAAGAAGTTTCTTGCTAGTGTCTTAACATTATTTCATTTACAGTGACATTTGTGTTCACATAAACTTCCTTTCTGATGCCTCTCTGACTGAAGTGCTTTTCTTCTGTCTGTTCGTCTCTTTTACTCTGATTTAATTTCCACACTCTCATGAAACCTTTCTTCAATTCTTCAATTCAATTATGAACCTTTTAAGTGTTGTTTCACTTTGTTCAGTAATTATGTTACTTCACATATGGTGTTTTGTAAAGATATACTTTATTTATTTTTTTAAGTGTGTGTGTGTGTGTGTGTGTGTGTGTGTGTGTGTGTGTGTGTGTGTGTGAATGCAGAAGCCATGGAGGCCAGAGGCATTAGATCCCCTAAGCTTCTTCTCCTTCTCCTTGTTCTTGTTGTTTTTATTCTTATTTTTCTTCTTGTTCTTGTTCTCCTCTTCCTCCTCCCCCTCCTCCTTCTTCAAATCACTGGCTAGTTTCCATCTCGTCCCATTAGAGAGAAAGGCACTGTTAGCTGCTTGCAATGCCTGTACCTGGCCACTGTACTCCTTTACAGTAGCTCTCAACCTGACTCCAGTGCATTGTGTGTCTGTTCTCTTGTATCGTTTGACTGCATTGTTTAGTTGTAGATTCACAGCCTGTGAACATCAGGTAGGTCTTGGAACTTGCGGCCTGTCTAACGTAGCCTCCACGGTAAGATTATAGCGTATGCTTCACACTTGACCCAGTTTGGCTCACGATTTACCTGCATAACTTCTCTTAGCAGCATCTGTTACCATTGAAGGCACTATAGATTTGTTTCATTTATTGCCTTCCTACCTTCCTCAGAGTCTGAGCTCCTGGAAGCCAGAACATCTTTCCTTCACTGATGTCCTCACTCTGGAACTGTGCCTGCCACATCTTTGTTACTCAGTAGATACTCATTGAATGATGGGTTCTGGCTCTTAGTAAAAAAACTATGCCACACTCTCGTGTGTGTCTGTGTGTGTGTGTGTGTGTGTGTGTGTGTGCGCGCGCGCATGTGTGTTTCATGGAAATCTCTGTTATGGTGCCACACTCCCTCCTTCCCTTGTCCTCTGTGTCACCGCCTGTAGGATGGATTCTCTCCCTCACTGTTGGATTTTGATGTTCTTCTCTTGTGTTTCCATAGTCTCCCTTGACAACATGTCTGTACCACGCACTACTCCTTCAATTCTTTGATAGGAGTACACAGAACAGCTTGTAAATCTTTAGACTCTAGAGTGATATCTGAGCGTAGGAGATACTAACTGATTTCACCATAGTGAAAGAAGTTGTAATGAGTCAAACCCTTATAAACACCTTTTGGTCCAGAGTACAAAATAGCCACTTCTAAGAGTTACATTGCTTTCTTTTTTCTAGTTGGCAGTTTCGTGTTTAGTCTGCAAATATACATTAGTCTGATTTAATTGCCTTACATAGACTTTCTAGTAAATATAATGAAAGAACAGGTTTGTGTTCAGTCCTAATGCAAAGAAATACCCTTACTACAAAGGAATTTTGTTCAGATTCGTTTATAACCCTATAATTTCTGAATTTTTGTGACTACTTATTTCTGTAGGGCCTGTGCTACTGTGATGTCTTTGGAAGCTGGCCTTGGCTCCTCCATTTTGCTTGTACATTTCCCGGGCATTCTTGTTACTCCCTCCCTCCCTTTGATGACCCACAGTCTTGGTTATTAAGAGTAATGGTGGGTAGCAATAATAACTGTGAGCCACCTACTGAGCCCCACATGGCACCTTAAAGATCATCAAAGGTTTTCCTTCTTGGAAGGCAGCCTGGAAAGGCGAGGGAAAACACTGTAGGGAATTTAGATTCTAGATTTGCTTCCTCCTGGCGCAACACTTGTATCAGTGTGAGCTGTGGGCATCAGACTACAGCAAGATGAGGTGGTTATGCAGAAAGGGACAACAGAGAATAATTGCCTCTAAGAAATTGAAAAAGTAACTCCTTGACACATACTTTTAAAAAATTATGTCAGTGGTTTTTCTCTATGTCAGACCTATTTTCATAAAGCAGTAAGTTTGTTAGAAAAAGACGGGATAGGTCAGGTGTCTCAGTGATAAAGCACTTGTCTGTGGGCCTGATTTCCCTAGTTCAAGCCCCAGAACCTATGTGAAGGAGAAAAATCACTCCATAAAGCGATCCTCTGACCTTCACATGCTTTCATGGCACACATATGCCCCATACTTCATAGATAAGTCATACAAAAATGGTAGTAATAGTACAGCAATAAGCATGGTTGTCACACTTAGGTCACAGTGCTCCAGGTGTCACACTTAGGTCACAGTTCTCCAAGTGTCACACTTAGATTTTTGATCTGTTTGAACTAATTTTTGTCCAAGGTGATGAATGATATTTTCCCTCCATTTCAATGAATAACTTTGCTGAGTATACTTACCTTGCTTGATGGCTACTAACTTTCAGCACTTGGAAGATGTCATGCTCTTCTTCCTGGATTTTAGGGTACTGATAGAAGAGCTGAGATTATTGTGTTGTTTCTGCCTTTGTATGTGAACTGATGTTTTTTCCTTAAAGCTTTGGTATTGTTTCTTTGCTTTGTATTTTGACATATATTGTAAATAGATTATTTTCTAGAGCATAGCTATTTGGCTCATTACCGTGTGTGTGTGTGTGTGTGTGTGTGTGTGTGTGTGTGTGTGTGTGTGTGTTTTAGACACAGGGTTTCTACGTGTAGCCTTAGCTGTCCTGGACATGCTTTGTAGACCAGGCTGGCCTCGAACTCACAGAGATCTGCTTGCTTTTGCCCTTCTGGAGTGCTGGGATTACAGGCATGTGCCACCATGCCTGGCTTACCTTTTGTGTTTTGATGCCTATCTTTAAGTTTGTTATATTTTCTTCTTTAATTTTATTAAATTCATTTTCTATGCCTTTAGATTTTATACGACCCCACCCCTGATTCTTAGGTTTGATCTCTTGAATAAAAAAATCTCAGTGTTGTTGAATAATTTGGTTGTGATTGTTAAACCATGTAATCTCTCTCTTTGAATCATCCTTCAGCTTGCTCCTGTGTGGAGTTTTATGCTTTCTATTGTTTATTTGATTGATTCTTTTATTTTTATAATTTGATTCTTTTTCAGCATCTCAACTTCTTTCTGGAAATTTTGTTCATATTTTAAAATTTATCCTCCAAGTTAATGATCATTTTGCCCACTTTGATGATTTTCATCTCTATGTCCTGAATTGATTTTTTTGCTTTGTTTATCTGCTCATTGAGTCTGTCTGGTCACTGATTATCTTAATGCAGGACCCAGTCACCGCCAACGTCTTGGTGTTTGGTCTCCATTATTGGGAAGTCCCAAGCTTGTAGGGTGACATGCTGGGTTGCTGACTCACGTTTTTTGAATTTCTTTGTTGTGTTTTGAGCATTTGTTGGTGCTTGTGTGTCTTCTGGTTTCTTTTTTTCCCCTCCTTTTATTTGTTTGTTTTATTTTATGTGAGTCCTCCTGTGAGTTATCCAAACCAGGAATTCTGTTTTCTGCTGCTGCTTATGGGGAAGGTAACTTTAGTTCTTTCTGCTGAGTGTGTGTGTGTGTGTGTGTGTGTGTGTGTGTGTGTGTGTGTGTGTGTGTTTAGGACTGAGGTGAACATTTGGTGCTACTTGGTGAGCTGGGAATGCCTGTTTGAATCCAGGGTCATGGGAAGTCAAGCAGAAGACAGGCCTTTCAACACCAGGGATTTCTTGAGGCCTCAGGGTCCTGGACCTGAAGGGGCTGGGAGTTAAGGAGAGCTCAGAGCAGAATGAGGCTTTTCTCTTTAGAGATGGGATTTTTGAGGCTGTAAGTTAGGCTTTTGTCAACCACTAGGTGGCTTCAGTTGCCCACATGAAAGGTGCAGTGCCATAGGCACTAAGAGCACTTCATTTTGTGAGGTAGATGAAAGAATCAACTCATGTAATTGGTTTCTGAGGATTATCATTTCTCATCTTCTTGGTTTGGAGATGAGGAACTTTGGGAGGACCTCTCCAGGTTGACCCAGCTCTGCAGCAGCAGTCAGTGTGAGAGCTCAAGCAGCCCAAGTCTCAGTTCTGCTCTCTAGGAACACCTGTGCAGCTCTTGCTTCCTTGAAGCACATCACAGGTCTGTGGCACTCACTGTGCCTGCCCCCAAGAAGGTTCAGTGCATATCAGAAGGTCGGAGATTGTGTTTGTGGTTTTTTCCCTTTTCTTTTGTTTGTTTGTTTCTTCCTATGTTTTCTTTCTTTCCTTTTTTCTTTTGTGGGTTTTTCTTCTTGAAGTAGTCTTACTATGTGGGCCAGATTGATACGGAACTCAAAATTCTCTTGCCTCAGTTTTTTGATTTCTGGAATTATAGGCATGTGCCCACACATGTAGGTGCAGTGTTGCAGTTTAGTAAGTAGGAAAGTGGTTCTAGGGATCACTTTGTAGAAAAATCTGAGCAGTGCTATAATTTATTCTTAACTGAGTTCAACTTTTATGTTGACAATGATATGGAGTTGGGGGAGCTTTAAAGTTAGTTCTTCTGAGTTTAGAGCCCTCCTCAATTAATAGCGCTGTCTAACAGCTATTACTTAAGAAGATAGATTACCGATGGATGCCTTTTCAATGCAGCCCCTATATCTGAGGGTATAGACAATTGTAGGAGCCAGAGGACCAGGATGCCTGTCTCTAGACAGTGTCTTGTAGACATACCAGGGAAGTTGTACCCATGAAATGTCAAAGGGCAGTTTCCCAAGTAAGACCATACACCAAAGCGAATAGAGGAAGTGTCACAAGGTCACACCCCTAGATGAAGAGCTACCAGGAACTAATGGTTGCTGAGAGAGGGAGAGTCAGTCTCTTAAAGAGACAAGCTCTCTGATAAGTTCTCCAACTCCAGGAGGTCAGTCCTAAACACACGTACAGATGAATAACACTAAGAGGACTCAATAGGTATGTTTGTTTGTATGTGTGTGTGTGTGTGTGTGTGTGTGTGTGTGTGAGAGAGAGAGAGAGAGAGAGAGAGAGAGAGAGAGAGAGAGAGAGATTGTGCATGTGTAACAATAATAATTCAAGATGTCATGAATTTGAGAGGAAGTGGGAAGTCATGAGAAGAGTTGCAGTGGGAAATGGAGGGGGCAGAACTGATGTAAATACAGGGCTCATTTATGAAATTCTACAGAAAAACAGCATAGTGGACTGGAGAGATGGCTCAGTGAAGAAGAGCACTGATTGTTCTTCTAGAAGATCTCGGGTTGATTCCCAGCACCCACATGGTGGTTTAAAGCCATGTAACTCCAGGTCAAGGAGAGTCAGCTTCCTCCCCTGGTCCCCAAAGTCACCAGGGATGCACGTGGTACACAGACATGCATGCAGGCAAAAATGCTAGGAGCAATTGCACGCTGCACTGGCTAAAGCGAGCAAGGGAGCTTCCTGGAGGCAGCTCACCTGTTCATGCATGGCTGATGAATGGGTGCATCCCAGGCTTAGGCAAAGCCCCAGAGATTTTGCCTCAAGACTGCTTGTTGTTGCTGTGCTGCCCTCCCATGCTTGCCCCACGTGCCTGTGATCACACAGTAAGCATGACTAGACCCTCACTGCCTACGGCATAATGTTATTCCTCTATAGGGGCTGCACAGTCTGTTGGGCAGATTTCCTACAGATGATCTTATAACTCCTGATAATGGTTCCTGAATTGACTCAGGCAATTAAAAAAACCCTCCTGCAAAATAACCAAAACTGTCAGGAGCTCTATGAACCTCCATGTTAATTACACCAAGAAGGAAAACAAGATTGAAACATACTAATAATCAAGGAAATACAGTCTTTCTAGGTTTAGTTCAAGGATAAGCTCAGGCGTATACCACACTAAGAAAGACAATATGACTATAGAAACAAGGAATAATTGGTCATCTATACAAGACAAGACAGACACCTGTTTCTTAGAAAAACCTTGACATAAAAACTCTTGCTTTGAATATATAACATACATTTAAAATAAGAAAGAGATAAAACTTTTGTTTTGAACTCATAGTGATCATATAGATAAAACCACTTTAAAGTTATATTAAATAAAAGTATTTATTTAGATATAGTTCTAATGAAAGAATGTAGAACCAGTAGTCCTACTGTAATCCTTTTTTGTGTAATGATTGTATCTAATTTTGAATGAGGTAAGTTTTTAAAATAGATATTGTAAAAGCCCAAGACAGAAATAAAGTTGTTTTTGGTTGATTAACTACCCACCAAATATGTGTCTGTCTGATCATCTCTGCCTTTATGTATGTTTATGACTGATCTGTGGGGGCTCCCTATGTTTGTATGGATGTCTGGTTTTCTCTTTCTTTCTTTTAGCTGCCCCAAATAGCAAGGTTACCAGCCTGAGAGCTTATGAGAGAGAGAGAGAGAGAGAGAGAGAGAGAGAGAGAGAGAGAGAGAGAGAGAGAGAGAGAGAGAGAGAGAGAGAGAGATTTTCTGAATAGCGAGGTTGCCAGCCCGAGATTTGAAGAGTTAAAGCACAGCAGCCAGAGGCATCAGCCTGATTGGAGAGTTAAGGAAGTCCAGAGTTCCTCACCATGACCAGCAGCCCCAAGTAGCCTGAAAGTTTAAGAGTTAAAGAACAGAGCTAGAAGCAACCAGTTCTTAGTCCCAATAGGCCCAGAGCAAAAGCCTTTGGACCCTCTTTCCCCCCAACTCTGCTGTCCCACCTCAGCTGCCCCCAGGCCCCATGGAAGTAAAAGCCTTGTTTTTGTTGTTTTGCTTTCTTTTTTCTTTTTCTTTTTCTTTTCTTTCTTTCTTTCTTTTTTTTTTTTTTTTTTTTATGAAAAACACTTATGCATATCATCCTCACCTCATCTATCTTGGTAGTAGCACAAGATAGACATGTAGATCAACAGAATAGAATAGAAATCCTTATACAAACTCACACAGCTATAGCCACTTAAAATTTGACAGATGCTAAAAATGGCCATTGGCGAAAAGAGTGCCTCTTCAGACATGTTATTGTGAAACTTGTATATCCATGTGTAGAATGAAAATACATTCCTGTATCTCACCCTGTGTAAAACTCAACTCCTGGTGGACCAAAGCTATTAACGGAAGACCAGAGATTCTCAAACTACTTGGGAAACAGCAGAAAAAACACTTCACAATACAGGAACAGGTCACTCAGCAGTAAGGAAGAATTGACAAGTGGGTTCTTATGAAATTAAATCAGTTCCTGTGTGTCAAAGAAAACAACCGAGTGAAGGAGTAAGTGACATGATAGGAAAAAACCTTTCCCAGCTACGTGTCTGACAGAGGACAAGTGTCCAAACCATAGGAAGAACTTAAACTAAACAAAAAGAAAGTAATGACATCAGCAAAGAGGCTAATCAAAGGAACCGATAGTTCCCAAAAGATGAAATGTAACTGCTCACTAAGCATTTCAACTTCACTAGCTGTCAAAGAAATGCAAATCAAAATGACTTTAGATTCTGTCTTACCCTAGTCAGAATGCTAGCTGTTAAGAAAGAAAGCACACACACACAAACAAAACAAAACAAAACAAAAAAAAAAAAAAGAAAAAAAAAGAAAAAAAAAAAAAAAGAAAGAAAGCACAACTGCTAGCAAGGTATAGAAAGGAGCCCATGTGCTGCTGGCAGGAAGGTAAGCTAGTCTACTGCTAGGAGTATCAGTGTAGTGGCTTCTCAATAAACAAAAGGTAGATTTACCATATGGCCTGTACTTATCCAAGTGACTCCAATCAGTTCAGTACAGAGACACCCAAAGCAATGTTTATTGCAGCACTGTTTACAACAACTATGTTATGGAGCCAATATAAATGTTCAACAACAGAAGAATGGAGAGGCAAATATGGTATACATGGTATCCACGTAAGATAGGACTTCTAGCCTGGAAGAATGAAGTCATGTCACTTGCAGGAGATCTAGTGCAAGAGAAAGAGAAATCATATTAAGTAATATGATTTATCCATTTCAACACAGTATGATTTACACAATACAAAAGGCAAATATATGTTTTTTTCTTATTTACCATTTGTAGATTTTATATAGATACATAAAATCAGGTATGCATCTATGATGTGAAATAGGGGGGCAAGTGGGGATTATTAGGAGAGGGGGCAGGGAGCAAGCAGGGGGAAATATGCTCCACACACAGCCCATACATGTATGGACATTTAAAACAACAACAACAACAACAACAACAACAACAACAACAACAACGGCAAAATATTTTTTTGGCTCAAAGGCCATTGTAGAAAGTAAACAAAGCCTGAAAGAACTTGTGTATCAACACCAAATTATTTAGGACAATGTTGAATTTTTTCTATGAATGCCAAGGAACAAGAAAATATAGAATTTCTTTCAGCTGCTTTAATTTCTAAGCACTGCATATTAAACTCAGCATAATGTGTATATTGTAGGTAAGTTTTAGAGAGACACGGGGCTGAGGGAGCCTAAAAGAAGGAAGAGGTTAAACCCTGTCCTTGTCCCTTCAGTGCTGCTCCCACAGAACTCCCGAGGCTGAGAGGGCTTGTGGAGGCTCAGGGGGTCCAAGACCGAGGGGATACATACACCTTTTTGCTTCAGCCTTCCAGGGTGTCGGGGGAAGGAAAGGATGGAGCGTGGGAGGGAAGAAGGGCAATTGAAGCAGAAGCTCCTTTTCTCTAAGATCTGTCATAATCAGTTTTATTAGTCTGTGAGGGTGAAGCACTCCTGTCCTAATGACCTCTCTAAGGCCCCATGTTTGGGGGATTCATTCAGACTGTGGTAGACAGTGAGGAAAAGAAATGGTATGAATCGAAGCAGTGATGGAGAAAGATCGAGTGCACAGGACAGTGGCCCTCTCTGTCTAGGAATAGGGAGAGAAGAAAAGAGCAAACCAGAGAGTTCCTTGGGTAGGAGTGTTTGTTAGGGACACTTTGAGGGGTCCTGTGTGGAAAGAATTAGTCCCAAGAATCCAGAGAAGGAAGAGGGAAGAAAAGAGGAGAGAATGTCTCTGTCTTCAGACTTCTATCAGTTTTCAAACATCTTTGCTCTAACTGTTCCAGCACCGAGGTCACTCCATGGCTGTCCAAGCCTTGGGGTCACACCATGGCTGTCCAGGCCTTGGGGTCACACCATGGCTGTCCAGGCCTTGGGGTCACACCATGGCTGTCCAGGCCTTGGGATCACACCGTGGCTGTCCAGGCCTTGGGGTCACACCATGATTTTTGAGGCCTTGGGGGTCACACACCATGGCTGTCCAGGCCTTGGGGTCATACCATGACTGTCCAGGCATTGGGGTCACACACCATGGCTGTCCAGGCCTTGGGGTCATACCATGACTGTCCAGGCATTGGGGTCACACCATGACTGTCCTGGCCTTGGGGTCACACCATGACTGTCCAGGCCTTGGGGTCACACCATGGCTGTCCTGGCCTTGTGGTCATACCATGGCTCTCCAGGCCTTGGGGTCACACCATGGCTTTCCTGGCCTTGGGATCATACCATGGCTATTCTGGCGTTGGGGTCACACACCATAGCTGTCCAGGTCTTGGGGTCACACACTATGGCTGTCCAGGCCTTGGGGTCACACACCATGGCTATCTAGACCTTGGGGTCACACCATGGCTGTGCAGACCTTGCGGTCACACCATGGCTATCCTGGCCTTGGGATCACACCATGGCTGTCTAAGCCTTGGGGTCACACCATGGCTATCCTGGCCTTGGGGGTCACACCATGGCTGTCCAAAGCCTTGGGGTCATACCATGACTATCCTGGCCTTGGGTTCATACCATGGCTGTCCTGGCCTTGGGGTCACACCATGGCTATCCTGGCCTTGGTGTCACACTTTGGCTGTCTAGGCCTTGGTGTCACACCATGGCTATCCTGGCCTTGGGTCACACCATGGCTATCCTGGCCTTGGGTTCATAGCATGGCTGTCCTGGCCTTGGGTTCACACCATGGCTATCCTGGCCTTGGGGTCATACCATGGCTGTCCAGGCCTTGGGGTCACACCATGGCTGTCCTGGCCTTGGGGTCACACCATGGCTGTCCTGGCCTTAGGGTCACATCTTGGCTGTCCTGGCCTTGGGGTCACACTATAGCTGCTATCTAGGCCTTGGGATCACACCATGGCTGCCCAGGCCTTGGGATCACACCATGGCTGTCCTGGCTTTGGGTTCACACCATGGCTATCCTGGCCTTGGGGTCACACCATGGCTGTCCTGGCCTTGGGGTTACACCATGGCTATCCTGGCCTTGGGGGTCACACCATGGCTGTCCTGGCCTTGGGGTCATACCTCATTTCTTGTCTCCAGATAGAAGTCTAGTCTCATCTCTGGCTCCATTCTTGCAAGTGGAATCTACATGCTGGAGAGGACATCAACAAGTGGCACCTGCACTGCAGATTAAGATCAGTATTTGAGAACAGAATTACTATGTAATTAGATGCCTATGATGGCCAATATAACATATTTTAATATTTATTCCCTTCCTGTAATACATCTTAACAGTGTGTTGTACATCTATATACGTAGATGATGTTTGAAACATTATAGTTGAGTCTTTGAAATAAACCTATTTTTATGCTTTTTAAAAATGGTGTGTTAAGCTGAACTGAGTACAAATGTCATTTTTCAAGACTGAAAATGTAACCCATGTTCTCTTGCACCTTACAGTGACTTGAAGGGAGTGATAGTGACGCTCAGCGACGATGGCCATCTGCAGTGCTCATATCTGGGGACAGACCCTTCTCTGTTCCAAGCTCCTAAAGTTGAATCAAGAGAGCTCAACTACGATGAACTTGATGTAGAGTTGAAAGAACTTCAGAAAATCATCAAAGATGTAAAGTCTCAAGGTATCCCATTTGGTGTCTTCATTGTATAATTTTAATGTTCTTTATACAATTTGTCTTATGTTGTATATGGATTATTTTTTGTGAATGTGAGTTCATTTGCTCCCAGGGTTAGTTGAAGACTTTGAGTAATGAATTGTTCTTTGGCATATGAGGCCCTTGTGTTGACTTCTGTGTAGGTGTCTGCTGAAAGCTGCTCTTATTGAAGATAGTGTTTTGGTTAGTGTGTTCCAGGGACAGCTCTATCTAGACTTGAAGTATTTTGGCCTCTCGGTGAAGAAGACGAACTTCCTAGTGGTTTCAGGCTGTGAGAAAAATGCTAAAGCTTACAGTGGTCAATTGTTAACTTACAATGTACGTGGCTTCACTTGCTTCTTTGAAAAGAAATCCAAGTAGCACATGAGTTGCCACTGTTAGGAAAAATGTAGCAAATTGCAGCTTAGATGATATAATTTATGCTTGGGGTTAATTAGCCATCAAATGGAGTATGGCCTGCGACACTCTGCCTCCTAAGGACCCAGACACTGCTGATGCTTGTCAGTTCCTGACTTTTGAGTAACTCAATGTTATTTTATGTTGGGACTCACAAGGGTGTAATTTTATTGTAAATTAAAAGGAGAAACAAAACACCAATCCAACAGCTCATGTTGGACATGTGAAAATCATTACTTTAAGTTCTCTTTTCAGGGTCAGGTAATAGTATTTTCTTAATGAGAAAAAATATGGACCATTTTCACATAAAAGAAATGTTAAAACAAGTAGGAATAATAAAAGAAACGGAGCATCAAAAGCCAACCAAAATAGCAGGGCCAATCTTAATCCTGTCCCATTTGCTTCTCTGGCTTTATGCATTTTTGATCTATATTACCAAGGTTTTATTCCTCTGGCTTTAAGGAATTGAGATGATATATTAACATAGGAATATTAAAGGCAAACATGTGATGCTTCAGCTTCACACATTCTTAGAGAAAGCCCTCAAAGTCAGCCATTGAAACGGGGGTCCTTACATCCTGCTGTCAGCGCTCCGGCCTCAGCAGGAAGGTGGTGGAGACAGGGTGTGGCAGGCCGCAGAGACACACTTCCGTTTTCCACCTTGATGATGTCAGTGTTTGCAGGATGAATGAAGTTATAGTCTTTGTCATTTTAGGTTATAATTGGGGAAGATATATATGTATGTAAAATGAAGTTTTTGAAGGGAATTAAATAATGTGGGCTTTACTCTAAAGTTTATGTCTTGTGATTTCTGCCCTTCCACAAGCAATGGCAAATGGTAGTTTAATTAACATAAATTATGTAAATTGCCACCTTACTTCTAAATATTTCTCCTGGTAGCCATAGTGGTGCCCTTAGGTGAAAGGGTTTTGATGTCTTGCTAGCCATTTCCTTGATCCTTTTGTATATTTTTGAGAATTTCATGCATGAGTAATTATATCAGTTTTGCTCTTCCTTTCATCCTCCAACTACTTTCATGTTCTCCCACTTCCCAAATCCATGACCTTTAGTTATTTTCCCTTTAGTTATTATTACTACATGTGTGTGCATGTGCACGCACATGCACACACATGCACATATGCACCCATGCACACATGAATACACAAAAGTACGTGAATGCAGCCTGCTAAGCCCATTTAGTATTGCTTGTCCCTGGAAAAGCCTGCTCCTGTCTCCACCGCCATTGCTTGACTGCAGCTCTTTATTGAGCGGCAGGCCTTGTGAGGGTCTCTTCTCCGTGTTGAAATCATTGGACAGTCTTGTCTAGCAACCATACTGTTGGGATTTCATGGATCAGCATCCCTGTGATATGTAGCCTACCTAGCCACAGACATCTTGGTGCTCTGGTCCTTGCAGTTGACGCCTTCTCTTGCACACTGTTCCCCAAGCTTTAGGCTTAGGAGTTGTATTGTAGGCACAGCAGGTGGCACTGGGCTCCCCACAATGGTTGCTTTCTGTGTTTTTTCCAGTGGTGGATTTCTGTGATGGTCTTCTTTGACACCTTTGAAAGTGACACTTTTTTGTGGCTTTAGGGATAAAGTTTTGGATGCAGTTAGAAATTATATTAGCTTAGGTTCCATGATGCCCTGAGCTGTGGGTGGTTGCCTGGGTTTACACCACCAGGCCCAGTTTGCCTCCTACTGCACACACCTTAAGTCCAGTCATTTCACTCTTGGTATAAGTGCCCCTCATACACCCCTGGGGACATCTTGCTGTGCTGGTCAGTGCCGTGGTTTGTAAGCCACGGTCCCTTTGACAACTTGCATAGCACCTTAAGATTCAGCAAGCGCTGGTGCTCAGGGAGGAGCCTTCCAGACCAGTCCAGCTGGATTCGTCCAAGTCTGTGTCTAAAGTATGTCCTGTCTTCAGACACAGCGTCTTACTTTCAAGATCTGGGAGGCAACTCAGGGCCCCGATAATAGCCTTGTTTTTTTCTTTCATACTTTCTGGAACTCCCCTGGCCAACAGCTCTGAGAGAGACTTCCCATGTCTGGTATGGGTTTTTATTAGGCAGTCTGTGACTCTTGTGGCCAATATCATCAACACGATTTACATAACTTCATTCAAACCATATATACATACACTTATATATTTATTTTTCAGTAAACATAAAACAATAGCTTTTCAAACATCTTAGTATTGTGTATCCCTGGCCCTGCCTTGCCCATCTTTCTGACTTCCTGGTTTAATCATCGCTCCATTTCCCATTGTGCCTTGACATCGTCTGTACTGTTCTCTGCCCCCTCTCTGGAGCTACCTACCCTCTACCGTGCTGCCCTTTTATTTTTCTGGTTTCTGTGGTGACTCAATCAGGTCGACCCACAGACCTCAGTGAGAGGTGATTATTTGCATAATCTTAAAATTGGTTCATGTTTGAACTTCTCTGTACTTTTACACCCCTGTTGTTTGGTTTTATTCCTAAAAAGGAAATGAAGAGAAACTTTTAAGAAATAGAATATTTTCCTCTATTGTATTTCTAGATGTAAGGGTATTTAGTATTCTGTTCCTTTAGGAATGTTTGGTGTTCCTATTCACCTAAATACTTTTAATTATAAGGAATGATGTATCTTTTCACTACAGGTTGTGGAGAGCCAGAACCCTGGCCCTTGTTGTTCATTTTAATGATACTTTAGCACAGTGGCTTTATTTTGAAAAATAATTTTTTTCATAAAATATATTTTGATTACAGTTTCTGCTCCCTCAGCTCCTCCCAGATCCTCACTACATCCCTACCCAGCCAACTCAGGCCTTCTTTCTCTTTAGAAAACAAACAGGCAAGTAAAAAAACCCAAACAAACCATATGAAAGAACAACATCTAAAAACAAAAAAGCACAAGAATCACACAAAAACAAAGCCCATAAAAACACAAAATTGGAAGCCATACTATACAAGCAAAAGACCAGTAAGATAAAAGATGCCAAAACAAAACCATATGAGACAAAAATTCTCCAAAATTACCATTGGGTTTATTTTGTACTGTCCTGGCCGTCTACAGCTGGCCCTGGGGCCTGCCCTGATGTGTGCTTTATGAGCCCAGTGAGACTCTATTGGAGAAAACTGTTTCCTTTGCAAGTGGTTGTCAGTGGAAGACAGCTTCTTGCTTAGGGCTGGGAGCTGTGTCTATTTTGCCCTTGCAGTGATGGGACTCCATCTGGCTAGGACTCGTGCGACCTTGTGCATGCTGCCGCAGTATTCTGTGCATGGTACCACAGTATCCTGTGCGTGCTGCCACACTCTGTGCACAGTACCAGAGTACCCTGTGCATGCTACTGCAGGACCCTGTGCTTGCTGCCACAGTACCCTGTGCATGCTGCCACACTCTGTGCACCAGAGTACCCTGTGCATGCTACCGCAGTACCCTGTGCGTGCTACCGCAGTACCCTGTGCATGCAGCCACATTCTCTGTGAATGCATATGCGTGTCAGTCATGTTGTATCTGGAACACTGTTTCCTTGGTGTCTTCCATCCTCTCTGGCTTTACAATCTTTCTGCCTTCTCTTGTGCATAGCTCTCTGAGCTCTGAGGGGAGGAGCCTGATGAAGGTGTCTTTCAGCTTTAAAAAAAAAGTTCTTTTTTTGTGGGCTATACTTCATTCTTAAAGCTTTAAAAAAAACTTCAAAGAAAGGGTTGTAGCAAAATCTAAAGTAAATTTAAAGAAGATATCTTGTTGCACACATGGTGTGTATGTCAATTGTAATAAAAATTTTAAAGGATTTTATGTTTGTAAGTTATATAAGGAATGTATGTTACAATTATCAAATTTTTGTAGTAATTTATATATATATTTGGTGAAGGTTTTGAAATTCAGAGTGCTAGTATGAGTCCTGCCAAGTGTTTTTGTCAGGAGTAGTCAGCAATACTTTTCATTGGGAACTTTCAAGGAATGGAGTTTCCATATGACTTAAGTACTTGGTCACGTTCTTCACGTCATGTGGTCACGAAGCCCTGGATGTGGTGTTTAAGAGAGGTGCAGGGTGCTGTCAGCCAAGTAGAGAGCCGGACAGACATATTTTATCTAAAGTACATGTGGTCTGGCTTAGCCAATGCTGTCTCCAAGGACGAGGGGCAGCTGAACTTAGTTTGTCCATTCCGCTTGTGCGGACACACGTAACAGGATGTCTGAGCAGCTCAGAGAGGTTTGTTTGTTCCTCTTGTAAAAGAAGCTGAGTGGTAGGCAGCTCAGGGTTGGCTCCACAGCTCCAGTCTCCAGGGATCGGGCCCTTCCATGCCAGCATCATGTCTTGATTCAGGAATGCTTGGGGAACCTGTGCTTCCCATCTGTGTCTGAGTCAGCCCCTGAGGAGCTTGCCTGGAAGCCACACCCTGAGCAGCTCGGCCCTTCCGAGCTGCAGAACAGGCCAGGGAAGTTTAGCAGTGATTCCTAAGGGCTGTTCCTCTGTACGAAATCGGGCTGCTCTTGGGGAAGAAGCGAAGGATGGTTATCATGCTGCCAACGAAGAGCCTTTTATTTATTTTTTTACTAGGTTTAGAATTTCCTCTCTAGGTTTTTTGTAGTGATGGGACTGTGTTGTCACTGGTGGCTTAGGACAGTCCTTCTGCTGTGAGACCTCTGAGCCAATGGTATAATCCACTTTGCCCTGTGTTTTCAGTCATCCGTGCTCAGTGCGTGTGGACCTCTCTCTCCTTCTAGGGACCGGGGTAGCCATAGATGTTCCAGGCGTTGTGTGCATATAGGATTTCCAGACAAGAAGGCTGTTCTTTATGATCTCCCTTTTAGGGAGAAATGACTTTCATGAAAGCGTGTGCCCCCACTGCCTAGCCCCAACCTCCTGCTTCCCCATTGGTCATGAAATGAAGAGCTGTGCTCATGCTTGAAAAAACAATCAGTGGAGCAGAACCTCCATGGTTGAATGTGACCCTGCAGCCAGCACAGGAACCTTTTCTGTGGTGATGTTGAAGAGTTCAACAAAATTAGGCTTATCCACACAGAGAAACGAGGGGAGAGTGGGTGTTGGCTAGGCAGTCAGTTATCTCATGTGTATGTACGGTGTGCACATGTATTTATTACTTAAAATAAATTACTTAAGAGCATATATGGTGGATATACATAAACACATTTTATTCACAACAAATATAATTTATGTTTTTTATTTAGAATAAATTGCTTTTTTGAGATATTTCTTTATAGAACATCAACATTCAAAATGATGGAATAGTGTGCATTTCTTAGTCTACTTCCTGTTATAGCAAAGGACTTGAAGCTAAGTATTTGTGAAGGAAAGTTTTATTTAGCTGAAATTTGTGAGAGGCAAATTCAAGGGCTTGAATCCAAGACAGGCTTGTGTCTAGCAGTACTTTGTAGAAATTGGTCCTGTAGAGGCAGAAATATGTGTGAGGGAAAATGTGCATGGTGAACCGGGGACACAGAAAGAAGGGGCCAGACTTGTCCTTTCATAAGAGCCCTCTTGTGAGCTCTAACAGGGGAGGAGAAGTGATGCAGCAGTTTCTTTGGAGGGCAGTGCCCTCAGTGATTCATGATTCACCTTTTAATGAGCCCATCTCTCCTTAGCACTATAGAGCCCCAGACCAAGCTTCAAAATACAGATTTTAGGGGACACAGTCAAATCCTAGCTAAGCCATACGTAACTGTATGTGATATGTTTATGTGCATGGGTGTGCACTTGTGGTATATGTATGTCTGTGGGATATATATGCACTTTTAGTATACATATGAGTATCTAGTATATGTCTGTGTATGTGGTCTATATATGCATTTGTATGTGGCATATGTGTGTGTATATGGTGTATATATGTGGTACACTAGCTCAGACAATACTAAGATAATAAACGTGGAAAGTGAATTTCATTGACCCTTGATCCTAGTCTTTGACTACAAGTCTTATTGAGTTTTAAATATTTCTCAGAAATATTCAGTCTTAGGTACTTGTTTTACACAGATGTGTTCATGTTAGATTGTACTACACCTTGCTGTTTAAAATATTCAGAGGTGTACGAGTCCTTTCATGTCAGTGTACATGGATTTCTGAAATTCTTACTGCTTTGAACCATTGAATAATGTGGATATTTTGTATTTTATTTAATCACCTCCTTATGAAGATACATAGGCATTTAAGTTTTTTTTTTTTTTTTTTTACCAGTTTACCTTTTCACCGGTTTATTTTTTTCACCAGTTACTAATAATGTAGGCCTTTCTTGGGCATGCCTGCTCATGGTAAGTTCTTGGGTGTGGAACTGTTAAGTCAGAAGATCTTTACATTTTGCATGATGATAGTTGTAGCCAACTTACCTTTCAGGAGGATGTACTAGTCCAGGCTTTCACTAACAGAACATCTACAATTCCCGGTACTGGTGCTCATCATCTCAGCACTTAGGCAGTAATGGAGGGGACAGTTTTTGTTCCAAGGGTTACTGAGGACAGGATGCAGCTTTTAATTCTGTTTAGAGTTTACACATACATATATATGTATATATGTAAACTGTACACTTTATGATTAAATATGTTCTTTAATTACAGGTGTTTGGCCCATAGCTGAAAGAGAAGATGACTTGAAAGTCTCTGTTGTGGTGTCTCCTAACCTTGACTCTGTGTCTGTAGGTATATCTATGTGTTTTGAATTGTGGTCAAATTGACTTAAATTTTAGGCTTCTTGGTGGGAACTTGTGGGATGATAGCACATTTCAGGTTTTGTTGCTTTTTAGAGCAGTGGTTCTCAAGCTCCCTGATGCTGCAACCCTTTACTGCCCTTCCTCAGGTTGTGGTGAGCCCGACCATAAAATTATCTTGGTTACTACATGTTAACTATAATTTTGTTCCTATTATGAATCATAATGTAAATGTCTGGTGTATAGAGGATATCTGATATGTGACCCTTGTGAAAAGGTCCTTTGACCTTTGACCCTCAATGGAGTAGAAGCCCACAGGTTGGGAACCACTGATCTGGACAAAAACATCCTGTTTTCTTAGTGCCAGAAAAGGGCATCTTGGCAGCGTTTGTTTACAAGGAATGAGAGGTAGGGGGCGGGGCAGAGAGGTTCTTAAACCTTCTTGTGCCACAGTGCTGATCATGTGCCCGCCGATCTTTTATAGAGTCCATGAGATGAGGCTGGAGAGATGGCTCCGTGGTTAGGAGCACTGGCTGTTTCTTCAGACAGTTTGGTTCTCATCACCCAAATGGTGGCTCATAATTATCTTTATCTCCATTTCCAGGGCATCTGATGCCCTCTTCTTGCCTCTGTGGGCACTAGACACACAAGCAGTAGATAAAAACAGACAAATCACCCATGCACATAAAATAAAAATAAATAAGTCTGGAGAAAACACCAGGTTTAATGAGGTAATGCCTTTGAGTGGCCCCTCTAAGGTTTGGTGATTTGTAGTCTTTCCTGTGTTCTAGTAGTAATGAGGGCAAGAGGGTGTGTGCCACAGACATAGAAATGCAGGGATTGGTCCACTGAGTTGTTGCCTTTGTCATCGTTATCAATGACGCTTTGCTTTCCAACCTCAGGAGCACTTTGTCTTGCTCAGTGACATGTCCTCAGGACTTGGTCCTGTGCGCTAACTGCCCGTTGGCTCTGGAGGAGGGTGGAGAAAGAGGACAGCTGAGAGGGGGCAGTTCTAGTTATTTCACGCCGTGATCTTGTTTACTCTGTCTCAGAATACTTTCGTGTATGTACTTATGTCTCATTGCTTGAAGTTTGTATGGAATTCACTAAGGATATTCACCAAGGAGAACTTGACCCGTTTTATGACCGAGCTTGAACATTTTCTGCCATTAGAGTTGATATCATCACGTAATTTTCGCCTTGGAAATATGTTTGCTATTTAAGCATCATAGTACAATATAGTAGTGGTGGTCAAAGCCTTCAAAGGGTTACTTTGGTACAAGCAGCCAACTCAAATTATGGTAAAAATCACATTAGTGTTGCTATGGTATAGTACATTAGGGGCAGTTAAAAGAGGCGGGACCATCTATGAAAGGAACATTGACCCAGCTCACTTGCACAGGAGAGGCTCTGTGAGAGCCATTTGCTCTTCAGCAGACACCATTTTTCACCCTACCCGAAGGGTGTACTGTGAGGGGAACTTAACTGACAAATTGTCACACATTTTCCCCCGCTGTGGAAATGACTGCGTTTCCATCTGTGGGTAATTTACAGAATTGTTTCTAAGCTCTCTGAAGCATAGGCTGTTGGGAGCGAAGAATCATCTTTCTGTCTCTGGGAACATTTTGGTCTTTGTAGGACAAGGGCTCATGTAGGAGTGATATATTGTAATGGGAATTCCCAGACTGGTGACTGAGTGCTGTTTCTTTTTTATTGGTATCTCTGTCCTGCTTCTCTTTCCCTGTCTTACTGGGTCTTATTTTTTATTTTTTTGCCTCGTTTTCCCTGTCTTGCTGTATTTTCCCTTAAGCAGTTTCTTTATACGATCATATTTATCCCCTTGGAAAACCTTGCCCGACGGTGTATGTGGTTGTAAAGCCATGATGTCTTCTTCCAGTCACTTTTATGCTCCCCAAATACCACTGCCCTGAAATGTCTAGGTTCAGACATGGCTGGAAAAGGAAGCAGGAGCCATTTCTCTCAAGATCTGTGGCTTTAGGTAGCATAGTGCTAGAGCAGGAAGCTGGATTAACATTTATTTTGAGCCATTATTATGAGAGTGCAAATCTCTGAAACAGAAGTGGATTTTTTTTTTTTTATTGGAATGGAGTCTTCTGTAGCGGAGAGAAACATCATGTCTCAACTTCCTCATGGAACAACTTTATTAGGGTTCCAATGTGACTTCTGTAGAGCTGAAAGTAGAAATGAGTTTCCCAGCTCTTAATTCTGTAGATGCCCATGGCATCAAAATGGTCTTTATTTAGAAGCAGATAGTATTTTTTTTTAAAATAAAAATCCAAATAAAATATACAATGGATTTGATTTATTCACTATGCACAGTCATTGTAATCTTAGTTGTTCCACAGAACTCCATATGCATGTTGTTGGAAAATACATCCCCTCTTGGCCTTATTCTACTACAGAGTATTTTCCCTCACACTGCACAACACTATAAGGAAATATGTGCTTTACTCTATGTGCTGTTTGTTCTTTAATCGGCCGGCCCAGGCAAACCAAGCTGATGCGGAGAGAGCCCTTGCTGACCTCAGTTATGGGATGTGATGGTTAAAGAAAGAAGCACTTCCATGCTAGTGTCCAGGTGTAAGGTCACTCCGCATGTCATTACTATATGTCTTAAGAGCACATTTTTTCATAATGGCATAGCATGTTTCTATGGGAATTACAAGGAGAGATTCATCCATGTACTATGAAGAGCAGGTCAACAGTGCTGATACTTTCAACATTCAAGTGAACTTGGTTTGCTAACCCTTTTTTCCCTTTTGAGGAGTGGGTTTTGAATACTGTCTATGATTTTCCATGTGAATATTTCCAAAGTGTCCTAAGGACTCTAAGTTTGTCACTAGAGTGATGGACCCTTTCGGTTAGTTGTCTGTGTGATGGTGGGGAAATGTCTGTTGTACAAATATATTCACTCACTTCTGATAATGTTGAGGTCAGAAATAAAACTTTTTCTTCTCAATTCCATGTTGGCAGCAAGCTACTGATGTTGAAGTTGGAACCGACTCTGTTCCGTCCATCTCAGTGAAGGTATGGCACCAGTTTTCCACTATTGTGTGCAGACAGCAATGCGTATTTCATTACTCTTGTCACTGCTGTTTTTCTGTAAGTTTACTGACATATAAAATAAGTGCTTAAAAATCTATAGGTTTTATCCAGTCTTGGTAGCTTTTCCCAAATATAAAATTTATAATTAGATTTATAGAAAAAATTATATATACACAATAAGGCGTTAGGCTTTTCTCATCTCATGTTTAAGAGCATAGCATGACCTGGGCTCTATTTTTCTAGAAATAAAATTGGAACTTTTAAGTCTTCTAAAGAAATTGTATTATTACCATCCAGTAATAGGCCAGTGTGGTGCCATGTGTGGGCTGAGAGGGGATGTTGGAGCAGTGCAAACACATTAAGGAAAATGTCCTCTCAGTATGACTGTGTTTGTATTTAGGAGACTTCCCAAGCATTTATCGGCTATGAAATTAGCTTTAAGCGGATGCATTTATGTCAATGAAGAAGCTATAAAGTAGAGAGAGTAATGGCAAATCGAAGTCCTGGAAAAATCGAACACGATTGATGTAGTTCTGCTTAAGAGTTTCAGTGTTGTCACGGTAGAGTTTCAGAGCTAGGACTCAAATCTGGAATGTTCTTAAAGTGTGCTGATCAGTCAGCACACTATTAAGCTGAAAATATTTATCACTGTCCAGACTTCGAAGCCAGGAGAAGTTGTGGATCTTGGCGATTCGCTTAGTCAAAACTTGGACAGACTTTCTGTTTGCTCAGATTATAGGTTGCTGTCCTTGGAGGAGCTTGACAAGGTCCTCGGCTTTACCAATTGTGTTCGCTTACACTGGCCCAGCGGGTGGCCCACGTGTGGAGATCTTTGCTTGAAGGTGAAGGGAGCCCACTCTTGTAACAGTTTCCTAAGCTAATTTTTTTGGATTGTTGCCATTGGAAACAAGGGTGGTCTTTCTCCAGCTTCTCTATCCCCTCCCCAGTCACAGACCCTTCTGGAAAGGTATTAGTGGCAAGCAATCAAACACTTAAGAAAAAAGTAACTGCGAAAGTGCAGGAATGACCTATACTTTTGCAAGGGGAAGCTGTTTTATACCTGTGTAATGATATTAGTCAGGCGCAGTCATGCAACAGTCAAGGACCTCACTGTAGATTGTAAACAGAAGTCTTGGGCCTAAAGGTGTTGCTATTAATGACAACACCTGCCCCTCCTACACATTTCCTAGGCTTTCACTTGTACCAGCCACCTTCGTGTGATGACACACTTGTGACAAATTCTCCTTCACTAACAACACTGACCATGCCTCGGCCACAAGTCTTCTCCTTGGCCATGATAAAAGCAGAAGAGAGACCATGACGTCCGCGATCACATGGCGTGGGCTGGACTTACACAGCAGACCTGCTGATTTTCTGATCCTCTCTGACAGTCTCTATACAAATTTCTGCTGTAAATCTCTCCTTATGGCCTTTTATAACAGCAGCAGCCAAGATATATATCCATGAAAGTTTCCATCATAATAAATCCAGTTAATTGAGAAAAATTTTCCATCCGTTCCAAATGAATGAAGATGTGGCTACCTTGAGTATGTGTGCATGATGCGTGACCATCTGTTCCAGGCAACAGGCAGGGTGCATGTTCATACCTGGCCTGGCAGTCATATTTATATACCTAGGGTAAACATTTGGTATTATATTTCCTAAGGATTATATTTTATTCCTTTAGAATCAGAAAATGGCATGGAAAATTCTTGTATTAACATTTTATATTTTCTCCTTAATATTCTACAATTATTTTCCTTTTAAAATATGGTTTATGATTTAGCCAAGTCTTTAATTTACTTTCTGGCTCAAAAACAAGTATTCTTTGTTACTGTAGTTATTTTTGTCGTATCTCTTTGCTTTGTGCTTTGAAAGCGCCTAGACCATTGTTGGATTCAATAAATCTGACGTGGGCGCTATCGTGTTTGTTCATCTAACCAAGACGCACGCCCATCTTGTAACAATGTGAGTTTGTGTGGTTGCCGCCTCAGTCGCCATCATTATGCCGGTGAAGTCAGGATGTCTGCTTCTTCTGGAACAGTTTGCTATTGCTCCAGGACTTTTCCTTCTCGTGCTTACAGGATGCTCTGAGGCAGTTTCCAGCTCCCTAGGGCCCACTGTCTCAGTGGAGCTGGGCATGTTGTCTACTTCCTCTGAACCTCAGTTCTAGAGTGTAAAACGGGAACCCTTTTATTTATAGAGTTGCTTGTGGTTTAAATACTGCTGCGCAAAGGCCTGGGCCCCGGGTTTTGGCAGACAGCAGTACAGTTACACTTCTTGCTCTTTTAATCTGTGGAAGAGCTAGCTACTCAGCCACCATGGCTATTATATTTAATTACATGTGTGGAGACAACATTATGTTATTGTTAAAAGAATACTTAAGTGTGTCCTGTTAATGTACTGGCCCAGCTAGCTGTCTGAAAGAAGCTTGTGTGTGCCATTTCCACAGCTTTTTCTTGCCACAGTCACCTTGAGGGTTTTGACCAAATGCCAGACATTACCAAGGAAGTTTTTCTTTCTTTCTTTTTTTAAAAATTTATTTATTTATTAATTCATTCATATTACATCTCAATGGTTATCCCATCCCTTCTATCCTCCCATTCCTCCCTCCCTCCCATTTTCCCCTTACTCCCCTCCCCTATGACTGTGACTGGCGGGGGGGGGACCTCCTCCCCCTGTATCTGCTCATAGGGTATCACGTCTCTTCTTGGTAGCCTGTTATCCTTCCTCTGAGTGCCACCAGGCCTCCCCATCCAGGGGACGTGGTCAAATATGGGGCACCAGAGTTCATGTGAAAGTCAGTCCCCACTCTCCACTCAACTGTAGAGAATGACCTGTCCCTTGGCTAGATCTGGGTAGGGGTTCAATGTTTACTACATGTATTGTCCTTACCAAGGAAGTTTTTCTTTGTTTTGTTTTGTTTTTTGTTTTTGTTTTTTGGTGTGCCAGGTTTCTTGTACATTATAGGGTTTTCACAGTAAAACAAACCAACCAACCAACCAACAAACAAAAAACCCTGAGGATATATTGTTTGTTTATATGCTGTTGGTCATATGTATTCCCTTCAATAATTTTCTTCAAAACACATTACTTTGTGTCTCAAAACATTTTTATTTGGATTATTTTTAGGTTGTTTAGAAAACATCACTTAAAATCAATGTATAACATTTACTGACTTTAATTTTATGCACATAATGTTTGTAGGTCAAGTATACACTTTTGTATATTTTATATTAATATATTTGTATAATTGAGGGACAGATAGTGCATGCCTTTTACTTAGGAGACAGGTCAAAACTAAGTTTCTTTATAATAAAGACATAATTGCATTATGTCGGCGAACAATGGCATGTGTCTACTTCACATAATAGAATTTAGTAACCACATTGGAGTGCTCTGTGCATAGGAGGCACACAGAAGGAAGAATCCTTTCTAGCCAACTGCTGCTTCCAAGTTGTATTCCAGGGCTGCCTGAGGAGGTGTAGGAGTCTCAGCACTTGAGTCTGCCTCCGGACATTCTGAGTGACCCTATCTGGACTGGTGATAGTTATCTATTAATAGTTAGATGATGTCATCTAACAGACAAAACCACAGAGAGAAGGTACTCAATACAAGGCGATGTTCATTATTTGATTCCCTCGCTGATACTTGTGGAACTAGTGAAGGTGCCCAGGTGATGTTGCTCCCAACACGCCTCCTCAGGAGAGACAGCTGCCCTGGCCTCCTGTATCCACACCCATACCATCTTTCAGGCAAACTGTTGTTGCACAGGTCTTAGATTTTGGTTCTTACATGGGTAGGATTTTTTATCATCATCAAGCAAGATGAGCAGTTTGGAATTTTAATCCTTCAGGAGTGTAGAGGTTAACGCCCTTACTCTTTAGTACTGTCTAGACCCGGTTACTCATAGCATTTCTGTGATCAGCCACAGAAGAGCATGCCCCGGAGTGATGTAATCCATGCAAGTGAGGAAAGCGTCGTCGAGCAATTGCTCCTTGTAAAAACAAGCGTATCGATACTAGATAAGATAAAGAATGCACAACAGTACAAGTGTGTGTAAGGAGAGAACAAACACACTCACACCCTCATGCAGTTCTCAGTGCATGTGGGAGCAGCCGTTTCTCCTCGCTGATACTCTGAGATGTCACTGTATGTAACTGTACAGTGCACAGGGATCTGGAGCATCTTTGTAGACTTGGACAGCTGTACCCTAATGTAATTTTAGAAACTTTTGTTCCCCTTAAAAGAAGTGTCTATAGCCATTAGTTGTCCCTCTTTATCCCTTTTTATTTTGAAGCAACTGCTGATCTAGAAATTTTTGTAATGGTGCCTGCTCTGTTTATTTTATTGAAAATTTAAATAAGGGATTTTTTTTGGGGGGGCTTCAAGATAGGGTTTCTCTTATGTTTTTATTGTGATATTTTTATTAACTCATGGAGGATTTTATACAGTGTAGTTGATCATATTCACCTGTTCTCCTCCCTATCTCCTCCCTGATACATGCTCACCTACAAGTTCTGTCGCCTTTGCTTTTTATAAGTCACTGCATTCAGTTTGGACATGCTGCCCATGTCATATAGTCATGGATGATGAGGCTGTCCACTGTCTCCTCCTGCCTTAGAGGTCATCAGCTGTCAGTTTCTCTTCAGGCAGGGGTAAGCCTTGTGAGCCCCCGTGCCCTCCGCATTGGAGTGTTGACTGGCTTGATTTTAGTCAGGACTTGTAGGCTTTGAACTTTTTCAAACCTGCTTCATTTGGGTTTCTTCCAACCCACCTATCCTAGATAGGAAAGAAAAGAGGTTAATGGGAACAGGAGTAGTAGATCTTTTTAGACTTAGTTCCTTGGAGCGATTCTACTCTTTGTGGTCAGTGTTCCAGCAGACCCATTAAACAGCAGACCAGCAATTCAGCAATGGTTACTGCAACTACAGCAGCTGGAATCTGGAGCTGCTGCCGGAACCTGGAACCTTGACGTGTTCTCTGGAGCATTTCTCTCTAGGAGCCTCTTGAAGTGGAGCAATGAACAGCCAAACAGCAGGAAATGATGCCAAGACCAAAAAGCTCAACATCTTGTTTTGGGCCCATAGTGTGTACTAGGCTGTTTATCAGTTGGCAAAGACCAAACCCCTGCAAGAGGCAGTTCCTCTTCTAGTGGACAAACACCAACGTATCCTCTCAAAAGTCTATTTCCAGCGGACAAATACAACACACCCTCATATACCTCCACACTTGGGGTCAAAACAAAAGCATGTTTACATCGACTGCAGGGTCTTATGCAGGTGACCATACTTGCTATGCACTCATGGGCACAGTAGTCCTTCCATGTCCAAAGACACTGATTTGCTCCAATTCTCCCAGCATTTGACTCTCAAAGTATTTTTGCCCCCTCTTTTGAGATGGTTTTCTGGGCCTTGCATGGGAAGGGATTTATGCATTTTGTATAAATAGAATTATACTCTATGCAATTCTTTGTGGTTAGTTTTTTTTTTTTAACAGTATAATACTTCTCATAGTGTGTGTGTCACTCCATTTCTTTTTGCTGAATGCTCTTTTGTGATATGGAGCACGCTTTGGTTGTCCATCAAAGTGGACAGCTGACTTATTTCCAGTCTTTAGCTAATCTGAATGTTCTGCTGGGACCTGTCATACAGCGGCTACTCATGTTTTACCAGCCTTCCCGACTTACTTGTTAATGCTGTTTAGTTGTTGTAGTAGTTTGTGATAAAGTGAAATTTTATTAATAATTTGTGTGTCCTTAGATTACCCTGCAGAATCGAGTGGTGTTGAAAAAAGCCAAATTGTCAGTGTATGTGCAGCCACCATTAGTGCTGACGTGTGACCAGTTTACCTTCGACTTTGCAGGTAAGCTTCTTGTTTTGTCCGGCCTGATGTTTACTGTGGTGCGAGGCTGTTAAACGGTGGGCTTATTTCACAGCTCTATTTCTGTTCTAAATAGTAGCACCGAGATCTTCCTGGGAAATCGATGATGGCACGGTTTCACTGGAATTTCCCCTCCATGTGTCATGTATGGGTATTTGATGAGTGATTTTTAGATTATGAATATTTAAGTATATTCCTTAACTAGATGTGACTATAATATTCAAATACTATAATTTATAAGGCTTTCCCTCCCTCTCTCTGTGTTACTGGGGGCTGGAATTTCATATTTGATGCATATTAGGTAAGAACTCTACCAGATTGAGATGTAACAAGAATAAATTAATAAAAAAAATTAAAAAACAAAAAAAAGAACTCTACCAGCTGAGCTACATCTCCAGCCCTGGGCGTCTTTCTTTATTGGTGCTTTCCTACTGACCTCCCGTGATCTCCAGTATCACTTGAAGAGCGCAGGCTTTGGGTTTGGCCCAGATTTGAATTCTAATTCTTATACCACTTGATGCATGATTTGGGTGAAATACTTTAGTAACTAGTTAGAGCTTGTTATTTTAACTGGTAAACAGTGAATAACAACAGCTATTTGACAGGGTTGCTTTGAAAAAAAAATTTTAATTTTATTTTACATGCATTGGTGTGGGGGTATCAGATCCCTTCAAACTGGAATTACAGACAGTTGTGAGCTGCCATGTGGGTGCTGGGAATTGAACCTGGGTCCTTTGGAAGAACAATCAGTGCTCTTAACCACTGAGCCATCTCTCCAGCCCTGAAATTTTAATTACAAAATGAAGCTATATAAATATAGTAATATATGAAATAGTAAACATAACATAAATGGTAATTATTAAGGGCTCTTTGTATAGAATCCCACTTGGTGGAACTCTTAAATCCATTAGTTGCCATTAGTCAGTTAAAATGATCTCATAGTTAACTTAAAACTTTCTTTTCTTTCTTCCTTGTTTTTGTTTTGAGATAGGGTCTCTCTGCATAGCCCTGGATGTCCTAGAACTCACTCTGTAGATACAGCTGGCCTTGAACTCTTTGAATTTTGGGTTCAAGGTGTGTGCCACCATGCCCGGCACCTTTTCCATTTTAAATGATATTTTCAATTTGTCTTTTTTTTTTTTTTTGCAAGTTTTAAAAATTTTATATTCAGGTGTCTTTACACATTCTCATTTTAATTTTTAACATTTGTGTTTGTGTGTGCAGATGAACACACACACACACACCTGTACGTGCTGTGGGTAGGAGATCAGAGGACAGCTTACAAGAGGGAGTTTTTTTCTTCTACCCCGTCAGTGCTGGAGTTAGACCTCAAGAGGGCCTTTACTTGGCTGAACCTTCTTGTCCCATTCATCAGTCTAGAATATTCTGAAGAATCTCTGCCCTAGCTAAACTGTAGAAGCTCTGTAATAAAGGTTGGAAGTCTACACGGCAACCTAGGACAGCGGAATGGACTCCAAACGTGCTGACATGTCATCCACATCCGCTTCCTTCAGACTTTGCTTGAGCCACTGCAGAGCACTATTTGCCCCACACTCTCTGGCCCCGTTGTGTTTCCCCCATCTTCCCTGCCTGTAGACCCAAGTGAAGAGATGCAGGCTGGAGGAGTGTGTAGGAGGAGATGTAGGCTGGGTACCTTGTGTGGAGTCAGTTCCCTGCTCGGAATAGTGATGGAATGGCTCTTACCTCTGTGTTGTCGTCAACTCATAGTTAAAAAATGGAGGTGATGATGGTACCTACCTTATAGCATTTCTGTGAAGGTGCTAAGAGTGTCTATTTAAAGTGCTTATTAAAATATCCAACACGTAGTAAATGCTGTACACAGTTTGGTTATTAATGATTGCCCCACTGCTTAACTTATTCGTCAATTTTGTGTTCCCTGTAGTACCAGATACGACCAGCATCGTAGCATTTTCCATCTACCTGAAGAGAAGTTATACACCATCCGAATTAGAAGGAAATGCTGTTGTGTCATATTTCAGACCGACAGGTAAAACACAGTGATTCCCTGCTTTATAAACCAAATTTAAATCACGGCTGCAGAGAGTGACTGCAAGGCCATTCTTTCCGGCTGCTGTTTACCGTGCCGGTTACTTTCCTGTACTGACGGTGCTAATGACAGGTGCATTCATCTGGTTTCTCATGTTGGTCCTCTCCTTTCACTTAGTGGCAAATATGATATGTTTTTATTAGCACTAGAAAACTGTTCTCTAGATCAGATTTTATTTATGTAAACTAAAAAACCTGGAATGAATTAGTGAAAAAAGCATAGGTTTTTTTTTTTTTTATAGTAATAACATTAAACCACTATTCAATTTTGATAGTTTTTTAACAACTAAATGAAACTCCTTACCTTCTATTACAGTATTAAGGACAGATCTGTTACATTTTCATCTGGAGTGCTAGTCAGTTTTAATAGACTTAAATAATTTTAAAATTAGTGTACAAGATATTAGGTATCATTAGATTGCACTTAATAGGTGGGGTTAGGTTGTCGCTAGTCTAGGAGGGATTAACTTGGTATAAATTTAGACTCAGCTGATTTTGGTATGATAGTCTTTTCCTTTCCTGTGTAGTAATTATTTCGTAGTAGCAGTTTGACGTCAGTTGGTTGTTAGTAAAGAAAAAATGTGTTTCAATATAGTAGAGCTGGTAATCAGATATTCCAGCAATTTTATGTTTGTAATTTGAACATTCTTGGACAGCTTTCTTTTAAGGGCTGTTTTCCAGCTAAAAAGCTGTATAGTTAAAAACAAAACAAAACAAAACAAAAAAAAAAAAAAAACCAGCCACCAAAGTCTTTGTGTTTTTATGCTCAGTGTGGCTGACTTGGCTTTCCTTATCTCTGTTAATTTTTTTTCCCTTGGTGAATTTTCTTGCTTATTCATCGGCAGTTATTGATGCTCTGATATAATTTCAAAATTTAGGTGTATATTTTAAGAAATCTGGTTTTATTTGCTTTGTGAATTACTTTGATTTACATTGTCTCAGTATTTTATTTTACCCAGAAGTGATCACTTTATCTGTTTCCCAAATTTTCAAAATTTGGGGCTGTGTAATCACTTTATGTTAATACAGATTGGACTTCATGAGAAGTGAAGATAAAGGGCGGAAGGCAGACAGACCTTCTGGTGGGTTCTGAGCAGCCCACCCAGGTGTGGGCTGATGTTTTCGTTTTGAATTCAGAGACACAGAAGGGAGAAGCATTTTGCTGCTGACTACATCCTTTATCCCTCGTGACTTCACACCCGAGTCATCAGCCACAGCGTGGCACAGAGATGGCTGGTGTCTTACTTGACACGATTCCTTCATTAATATTCCAGGACAAGTAGTGATACTGCTTGAAAATAAATAAAAAAGGAATGGCTAATCCCTTGTGGACAGACTGTTTAAGATGCATCCTAGTAGTGTGAAGTCAGCCAGTGGCCTTGTGGCTTATAAGGTTGCAGTCACCATTTTGGTCACATTTACTCTCTCATGTATAGAATTTAAAATACCATAAATTATTGGTAAAACAGGTCTAGACACTATTAGATTCAATGTTAGTTATAAATTAAAATGAAAAGTATGTAAAATAAGAGCAAAAGACAAGACTCAGCACCCACGTGAGCATGATGCCAGAGTGGCATCTGCTGCAGTTACTTCACGGAGGAATAACTGGGAATATTAACATTGGGCTTTTGCATTTTCACTCAGCTTTTTCACTCAATATTCTTTATGTCGGTTGCATGTTGAATTTCTTTAAAACCACATTTACATTGGAGTAACGTCCTGATAGACTTTTGAGAGCAGGGGTACAAATAAACACATTATTGAATTTCATTCACTTAAGGTTTGCTCTTCAAATAAGATTTTTGTTTTCTCAGGGAAATGTGGTACTCTTGAAAGTTTATATCATATTTCAAGCAGATGTGTATGAAACATGTAGCTTTGCCATGGATAACTAGTTGCATTCTTTCTCTCCTCTCCTCTTTTGCCTTGCTTCTAATGGATAGATCGAAATCCTGATGGTAAGTTAAAAGATAAAGAGGAAAATGAATTTCTAGGCTAAAATTTATTATTAAACTCAGTGGGCATTACACCATAAATGACGCCTTTACATACGCTTACCTCGTAACAGACTTCTTTAGGCTGAGGCAATATCTTAGTCTTGCCTGTTTCTAGAGGGTTATCATTACAATTGAGGTGAAGAAGACCAGAATGGCTTAAAGAAAGAGTCATTTTATTTTTAATTGTGTGTGTGTGTGTGTGTGTGTGTGTGTGTGCGCGCGCGTGCGTGCGTGAGGTCAGTGGGTGTATGTGCACGTGTGGGTGCAGAAGAGGCCTTGCTTCGCTGCAGCTGCAGTTAGGTAGGTATGAACTGCCTGGTGTTGGGAGTTTAAGTTGAGTCCTTGGGAAGAGCAGTCTGTGCTCTTAACTGCGGAGCCATGCCCCCAGCCCCAGCATGCCTTTTTTGAGAAACATCAAAAATGTCATTGGCGGGGCTGGAGAGATGGCTCAGTGGTTAAGAGCATCGCCTGATCTTCCAAAGGTCCTGAGTTCAATTCCCAGCAACCACATGGTGGCTGACAACCACTTGTAACATGATCTGATGCCCCTCTTCTGGCCTACAGGTATACAGGCAGGCACAACACTGTATACATAATACTAAATAAATAAATAAAAATGTCATTGGCAAACTTGTGCCGAAAGTTGTTAGTACAGCTTAGCGGTAGATTATTTTACCCCATTAAACAGCAGCAGAAAGCGCATGGCAGTTAATTTGAAGTGTTCTTCTACATGCTCAGGTGGGCCTGTTTGTCTGATAAGAATGCCACGTGCACTGCTGTCTGACTTTCTCTTGCCTGTTCAGAACTCCTGGGAGACTGGGCTGGCCACGGAGAGCTTGCCCGAGTCAGTGTTGTCAGTCATTTAGCTACAGTACACACACGTGTGCTCAGTTAAGTGTGTTTCCTAGGTTCCCCAACAGGTGTGCGCTCGTTAAGGGTGGGGATAATTGACTCATCTTTGAACTGTATAGTATCAGGGTACACAAGAGGCATTTAAGTGTCTCTTAATTTACTTTTCCCTTAAGATATATAGATTTAACACAGGAGGTTATCTTTAGTAAAGATACCTTATTAAGACAATTTTAGATAATACTGTTGAACTAGTAATAATAAATAGATATAACTAAACCACTGTTAAAATAGCAGTGTTTGCTCACATACCCTTTTTCTCTTTCTTTCTTTCTTTCTTTCTTTCTTTCTTTCTTTCAAGCTGCTCTTGAACTCACTGTGTAAACCAGGCCAGCTTCAAACTCACACATATCCGCCTGCCTCTGTTTCCCAAGTGCTGGGAGTAAAGGCGTGGGCCGCTGTACCCTTCTTACTCACACAGTCTTGATGATGCCGCAAACAGTTTGCGTCCTATAGCTTGTCATATCATGAGATCTGGAGGCAAACATGTTTATATGGGAAATGTCTTAATAATAGTGTAGGTGCGTAGCTTAGGCATATGAATCTTACTTGATCAAATACCATTTATATTCCAATTCTCAACAGTGTATGTAGCTGGTGCAGTTTAAATTTAAAGTTTGTAAACTACTGTATCCTTATTCAAGTGGTTAAGTTTATTTATTTATTACTTAATTAATTTATTCAGATTACAACTCAATTGTTATCCCATCACTCGTATCCTCCCATTCCTCCCTCCCTCCCGCTTTCACCCTATTCCCCTCCCCTAGGTCTAAGACTGAGGGGGACCTCCTCCCCCACGATATGGTCATAGGCTATCAAGTCTCATCTTGGTAGCCTGCTTATTCTTTCTTTGAGTGCCACCAGGCCTCCCCACCAAGGGGAGGTGGTCAAATATGGGGCACCAGAGTTCATGTCAGAGTCATGTGGAGAATGTCCTGTCCATTGGCTAGATCAGAGTAGGGGTTCGAGTTTAAAAGAGTCAGTAAAGGTTGTTGCTAGAAGGTATTTAGCCCTTTTATTGTAAGTTCAGCTCAGACCATGAGAAGCATAAAGCATGGAAATTTCATGTTTCAATATAATGGTAACAATAATTTTTCGGTATGGTTTAAACTATCATTAAACAGGATGGAGCGGAGTTGAAGTAGTCAGCTGTATCTAGTAGTTGCAGCCCCGCTCTGCAGCCACTCAGCGCTCAGTCTCACACAGGTCTCCTGCTTCCATGTCGTTCGTCGTCATCTCTGCTTGGGCTGTGTTTCAGATGAGCAGTTCTGAGCTCATGTGACAGGAGAAGCAGGAAGCGAGGTCTTATGTGGTCCCATAAGAGTTAGCCTCCACTATTTCTGCATTAAAGTAACATTCCACGGGCAGAGTAAAATATGGCTGCAGACGATGCACGATGTGTCACCAGTCACTACCAGGGGCTCAGGAAACTCTGGCTACCAGGCTCGGCTGCTGCTTTGGGGCTCCTTGTTTGCAATAAGAAACCTCAGAAAGAGTTCGCAGGTCTTTTATAGAAATGCAGTGTACAGATGTGGCTGCCATACCTATATATACACACACTCCCCCCCCGCCCCCGCCCCGTTTTCAGGCACTTTTTGGCTTCCTGTTTGAAAGTGATCCTGGGCTGGTGTGTGTGCCAGGTGTAATTAGAATTCTCATATTGGAAAAATTGTTCATTCAGGAGTAGTTTTAATGTAAATTTTCTCTGATAGATAAATGATTTAGTGATTAATTGCACTGTAGTGGTTGCTACTATCCATTTCCTCTAGTGGGTTATGGGAAGGGAAGCATATGACAGAAGGGTGATTATATTTGCTTAAAAATTCAAAATGCTATACAGCAAAGTCAGGCTGCTAAATGACTAGACTGATACTGGAATCAAATGAATGATGACTTTGCTTTTCTCTCAGCTTAAATTCCAGAGTTGAGTTGAGTTAGCCGGCTACACAGACAGGTTTTTCTTTCTTTCTTTCTTTCTTTCTTTCTTTCTTTCTTTCTTTCTTTCTTTTCCTTTCTTTCTTTCTTTTTTCCAGAGGCATAGAGGAAGTGTCACTGGTGGCACTAAGAGTTAGGACCAATTAGGCTTTTAAAATCAAGTTCAAAACTGTTCCAAGAACAACACTGAAACAAAAAATCTTTATTTAAAAATTTCTCTTTCTTTTTTTCTTGGAGTAGGGTTTCACGTGGCCCAGGTTGGTCCCAAAGTTGCCTTGTGACTAAGGATGACCTTGAGCTTATCCTTATACCTCTAAATTCCAACAGCTAGGGTCACAGTATGTGCCGCCATCACACAAGGCTTGCAAAGCCTATTAATACATGTGATTATTTTCCTTTAAAAACCTCCTTTTTTTTTTTGATGGTATGGATGTTTCCCTTGTATGTATGCATGTACACCATGCCTGTGCCTGGTGCCCAGGGAGAGAAGAGGCACCACACTCCTCGGACTGGAGTTGCAGAGGATGCAACTCACCATGTGAGTGCTAGAGGCAAACATGGGTCCTCTACAAGATCAAGTTCTCTTAGCCACAGAGCCATCTTTCCAGCCCTGCTTTTTTCTTTATTACAAATGTGTACACACACACACACACACACACACACACACAAAGAGAGAGAAACAGACACACACAGATACACAGACACAGACACATATACATACACAGAGAGACATACAGACACACAGACACACTTATACATAGACACACACATACAAAAACATGCGTACATACACAGAGAGACATACAGACACACTTATACAGACACACACATACACAAACATGCATGCATATACAGAGAGACACACAGGCACAAACATACACACATACACACACAAATACACACACAGACACAAATACACATGCTCACATACATACACAGTTACACACCTAGACACACATATAGATAGACATACACAGATACACATACATACACAGAGAGACATACAGACACACAGACATACACATACACACTACACATACAGAGACACATACAGACACAAGCACACAGACACACACATACATACAAGATGTACACATGCAGTTACACACTCACAGACACACATATACACAGAGATACACTCAGATATATACCCACAAACACACACAGACACACATACACAGAGACACACTCAGATACATACCCATAAACACACACAAGCACACATATACACACAAGACACACACAGACACACACATACAGTTACACACACAGAGACATAGATATATACACACACAAAGACACATACATATACACAGAGACACACTCAGATACACACACACACATACACACACACACACACACACACACACACACACACCCCTTTGTGAGGCTTTAGACCATATTCACTGATACAATTACACCAGAAGAACAACGCCTGAGAGTGCATTTGCACTAGCCGTGCCTTAGGAGGAACTTGCCTCTGGTGATGCTCCTGTCTATTACACGCTATAGACTGTTACTGAGGCGCTTGGAGTTTACTTGGGCAGGGGTGCTAGACAGTAGCAGCATTCTAGCTTTCTCCCAACGGCATGGTCTTGTTAATCTAGTTTCTAAAAAATTTCATTTTTTTCCTTAGTGGCAAATAATTTCAAGTTGTCACCATTTAAAAAATAGCTATAATCAGTTTCTTCAATAAGAGTGTCACATTTTTTCAAATAATTTTTTCCAAATGTCCTATGGAACAGGCTTATAGTTCCCAGAGTAAAGCAGAAATTCTGGAGACCTTTTATAAACCTCAGCTCCTGTAGACATTGCCCTGGTGTGTCACATTGCCACTGGCCTCAGTGACACATGAATTCTATTATGACGTATTTTCCCTCTTGAGCTAGCTAGTGTTGACAATCTGTTTGTTTTCATTTCTTTTTCTTTTTGAAAAATATTTTTATTTTTGTTTTATGCGTATGAGTGTTCTGCCTGAATGTGTCTGGGCACCACACGCATGCAGTGCCTGAGGTCATGAGTACATGGACCTGGTGCAAGTGATGTAGAGGCCAGGATACAGTTTTTGAAAAAAACTGAACGCTGAACTTAAAATGTAGTTGAAAGTGTGTGTGAGCACCGATGGTGCAGAGTTAGGATGAACTGGGCTTTTTAAACCAAGGTCAAGAGTGTTCCAAGAGCAATACTGAAAAAGCCTTTATTTAATTTTTCTTTTGTTCCTCTTGAAGCAAGGTTTCATGTATTTGGTTTAAACAGTTAGCTTAGAATTTAATTGAACGTATGGATAAGATAGCTTCCTCTGTGTATAGAGTACTCCAAATTGAAACATTTTTCTTTTATTAGTCATTTAAAGGCAAAGCGATAGAAGCAAGTTTTGTTCTTTCCACACTGTATCTATTAACCAGGGTTGTAACTTACTTATTATAATAGAAACCTACTTAAGCCTTCATTTTTAGAATCTGGGGATATATGTACTATAAAGAAGTTTCCTTAAGTTAGCAAAGGAGCACTTTGTAATTTTTTACGTGTGTGGCAGAATTGATAGCTGTGGCTTGAAAAGTATCTTAGATCGTATTACTATAATATTTTTATTCAAAACATTTCATCATTATTAAGTACAAATGCATATGCCCCTAAACTCCTTACAGAATGTCAGGAAGTGATACCCAGGGGCCTTTCTGAAGAAACACCAGTTATAATTTGCATCTAGGATTCCAGACGTGACTTTAACATCTGTTGTTTATGAACAAAAGCTGAGCTAGGTAGGAACTGATGGGTAATAGATTATGTTGAGGAGAATGGCAGGTATGTTCCACATGATCTGAAAAAGCACTTAATTACCTCCTTCATCAGTAGGCTCAGCATCCATGATGCTCTCTCACTGTCCTAGCAGGAAAGAGGACAGAAAAGCACCTCCGTCTTCAGTGGGGATCAAGCCACACAAGACAGACATCTTGACAAAATATACTTCTAATTTCAAGGCTCTTGCTTGGGCCATGTAGCCATATTTTAAGCACTCACTGACTCAGCTACAGAGAAATGAAGAAATTAGTGTGTGAACCACCAAGCAGAGTATATATTTGATTTTTTTGCTTCTGTCAGTACTCACTAAGGTATAGATAGCTATATTTTTGCTCCTATCTTTCATGTTATTGTGTCAAAAACAGAATCATAGAATGAAAAGAGAGCAAGCTTAATGCTGAAGTACTGATTTTAGATTTAGAGTAGCCTTATAAGTTTAGCTTCATTATTTGTAAAATAGAGACGAGTGATTTAAAATAATTTAGAGAATTAAATTATTCAGCATTGTTATGTAGTTCAATTACCTGCTTAGCTATACCTGTATGAATACTTACTCAGCTTGAAAAATTGGAACTTAAAATTATGATGTGAAATTAATTTCTTGATAAGACCTAATTCTACTAAAAGTAACATTTTCAACATTAATGTGTAAAACTGTCGTGAGCTTCAGAAGAGCACATGCACTTTGTACTCTTGTCCTTTTAGTCATAATTTAATAAGAATAGCTAATAGAATAAGTGAAAATAGCTGAGGGGTTGGAGTACCTTAGGTCGGTGAGCTTGAGATACGATAATGCAGAGTCTCATGGAACCTGTGTGTTCTTCGCTCACTTTAACTGATAGTCATAGGTTAAGACGGGGGGCTTTGAAAACCTTAAAGAATTGTCTCAATAATCCGATGTTTTTTTAAAAAATAGATTTTATTAATTTATTCATATTACATCTAAATTGTTATCCCATCCCTTGTATCCTCCCATTCCTCCCTCCCTCCCATTTTCCCCTTACTCCTCTCCCCCATGACTGTGACTGAGGGGGACCTCCTCCCCCTGTATATGCTCATAGGGTATCAAGTCTCTTCTTGGTAGCCTGCTATCCTTCCTCTGAGTGCCACCAGGTCTCCCCATCAGGGGGACGTGGTCAAATATGGGGCACCAGAGTTCGTGTGAAAGTCAGACCCCACTCTCCACTCAACTCTGGAGAATGTTCTGTCCATTGGCTAGATCTGGGTAGGGGTTTGAAGTTTACTTCCCGTATTGTCCTTGGCTGGTGCCATAGTTTGAGCAGGACCCCTGGGCCCAGATCCGCCCGTCATAATGTTCTTCTTGTAGGTTTCTAGGGCCCTCTAATCCAATGGTTTTTATGCTTTCCAAATAGGCTTGTTTTAAAAAAATATGCTGCTTAAAGTAGACCTCCAGCTTATGCTTTTAATTCTCTTAAAAATATTTTTATCAATTCTTTAAGAATTTCATACAATGTATTTGGATTATATTCATTAGCACCCTCCCCTCACCCCTCCCAGAGCCACCGCTTCCTGCCCACGCCCCCTCTACGTGGTCTCCTCTTTTTGACATCTCCAGCCCCAAATCAAAAGTAATTTTTAAGCAAAGAAGACTGTCTCACAGCAGACATCCTGTCCGTGGGTTTTCAGTCTTCCCACTCCCTCTCTGTGATGTTTTCTAATCCCCTACACGGAGGGGTTGTGTTGTCAGTGTGTCAGTTGGGGCCAGGTACCCGATGTTCACCGCCCTTCGCATCTTCACAAGCTGTGGCTTCCTCTAATGATCTCCATCCGCAGCGGAAGGCAGCGTCATTGAGGCAGGTGAGGGCTACACCTCCCCGTGGGAATAAGGATGAGTACTGCAGCTAGAAACCACACTGGTTTGGAAAAGTGGCATCAGTAGGTTTTCTAGATTTCATGACCTCACCAGGCACAGGTTCGGTTTATAGTACCAGGCGTGAATTCCTTCCTGCTGAGCAGGCGTCAGGCCCATCTAGATAGCTGTGGCATCCCCAGCAGTAAGTGCCAGTGTTGTGCCTTTTAGAATATCTCCCCAGTCTGCTCGTTGATGTGCTTCCTAGGCGTCACATCTGGGTAGGACTCTCGTTGCTTTTCTCCTGAGGCAGCTTGCGTTGCTCCATTCCATACTAGAAGACCTAGTTCAGGGAGGAGCCAGCCTTCTAGGTCACTTCCAGCTCTGTTCCTCCAAGGCCTCTGTCTGGGAGACAAGCAGGGCAGTGTCAATAGAATGTGTGTGTGTGTGTGTATGTGTGTGTGTGTATATTTATTATTATTTTTTGGCAGGGTGAAGGGGGTCTCTTGGGCTACCATAACCAACAAAGTTGAAATGTTTCCCATGCCAGGCATTTAGATTTTTGATAGTCTATATTTTGTGGGGAACATTTGTCACCACAACTGGTGTAAAGTCAATTAAAATTATGTCTGCGTACAAATACTCTTTATTTATATGTGATTTTAATTGAACTTAAGATGACATGGCTCTCTATGGCCTTTTCAAGCATCCTTAGTGCTGTTTATCCCTCCTCTCCTCTCCTTGTTCCTCCCGACGCTGTTTTTCCTATTTCTCCCTTTATAGCAACTGTGTTGTGGTGTTTCCTTTTCTAGAGCCTCCTTCCCCTCGATACTGTATGCCCCACCCCCCGTATCTGCAGTTACTTTAGGCTATGTATTCACATCGAAAGATTCAGAGCTAGGGTCCATAATAAGAGAAAATATAATTTTTGTCTTTCTGGGTTGACTCACTCAGTATAACATTTTTTATTTCAGTTCATTTACTCTCTGTCTCTTTCTGTCTCTCTCTGTCTCTTTCCCTCTGTCTTTCTCCCTCCCTCCTCCCTTATCCTCCCTCCCTCCTTTCCTCTTCCACCTCCCTCTCTTCCTTTCTTCCTCTCCATTCCTTTCCCTTCTTCCTTCCTCTCCCCTCTTTCATACTAAAAAAACCAAATTGGAACTAGTACATACTAGTTACTTGACTTAAGCTAAACCAAGTCAGGCAGCAAACTTACTAGTATTTCTGCTCAGACTATACATTATTTCTTCCCAAATTGTTTGTCAAACTTAGATCTAATTTTTTTTTTTTTGTAATTTCAGGTATTCCTCGGGTTATCCAATGTAAATTTAGACTTCCTCTGAAACTAATTTGCCTACCAGGTCAGCCTTCAAAAACTGCGAGCCACAAACTAACTGTTGACACCAACAAACCTCCTGTCAGTCTGCTCAGCCTCTTCCCAGGTAGGACTTCAGAAACCTGTGTTGGGCTTCCATGTGGACCCCTCCAATGGCAGGTAATAGAGGGGATTATCAGTAGCTGTAGGGTGAAGATACTAAAATGCCTTGGGAACCTTCCGGTCTTAGGGGCCTGTTCAAAGGTAAGCAGCTTATGCCAGTAAGGTGATAAGACACACCTTTTACGTTTTATTAGCATTTTAAAAATAACCATTATTTCACTTCAGGGTACAGATATAAAAATATCAAATGTTTCCTTTCTAGGTTGGAAGTTTGGGCTTAAAATATAAATATTTATTGTTCAGCATTACTCTAGACCACTGGTTCTCAACCTTCTTAATGCTATGACCCTTTAATACAGTTCCTCATGTTGTGGTGACCCCAACCACAAAACTATTTTTGCTGCTACTTCATAACTGTGATTTTGCTACTGTTATGAATTGTAAATATGTAAATAGTAAATATGCAAATATCTGTGTTTCTGATCGTCTTAGGTGACCTCAGTGAAAGAATCAATGACCACCTTAGGGGTTGCGACCCACAGGTTGAGAACCAGTGTGGTAGACCTTTGGCTGTGTCCCGTTGTAAGAGTATTGGTCATCTTTACCGTCACTTTTGAGGTTGTCTCATGGGTGTTTGTTCCTCAGGGCTGTGCCTTCTACTGCAGCTGGAGGAGCAAATGGTGCTGGCTGTGTAGTGGGCATTCCCTCCTTGGGTTTGAGCGCCATAGAGTTGGGGTGATTGGGGAGGGTGAGCCCATCTGTGGCTGTTACTTTGGGGGACATTAAAGCTTAAAGCTTGAGTAGAAAACTGCAGCTCTGATTAGATAAAATGGCATTGTTGTCAAGGTTTGGATTAGAACAATCCACTTTCTTTTTTCTTATTTTATTGAAAAAATTTCAAACAGTGTATTTTGAGCACACTTTTCCTTTCTCCCACTTTCTTCCCGATTCTCCCCAGCACTCTAGCCATGCAACTTTATGCTCTTATTTTCTTCCCCTGCAAAAATCCATGAAACCACAGAAGCTGAAGGGCCCTCCACCCGCCAGAAAAAAAGGCCACCATAGAGTTCTTTGTGTTTATCAACTACTGGACATGGGGGCTTCCCTGAAGTGTAGCTAATATACCCAATGACACGATGACACACCATTGGACAAAACTGATATTCCTGTGGTCAGCAGTTACCAGTTGCAAATAGTTTCTAGACTGTGGTGGGGAGCTCATGTGTGCTTCCCTCGTCAGCACTGGGACCCCGTGCATGCCACCACAGGCTCTGTGAGCTCATGTGAGGATCAGGCCTGTTGTTCTTGAAGACACCGTTTCCTTGGAGTCATCCCTCCCCCCAGGCTCCTGTAATCTTTTGGCTTCCTCTTCGGCTCTGTCCACTTTCTTAGAAATGACATGGAATTAAAAGAAAACATCCTGAGAGTTGAATAGCTGTTTGAAGTACTTTATTAAAAATGAGCCCTGCTCACTATGAGGTGTACCCTTATTCTTGTGTTTGAGGAGCAGGATTTAGAATCCAGACTATTTCCCACAGAATTTGTAGTAAGTCATTCCATTGTGTTATTATATAAAATGTTTTCAGTTTATTATTCATTAAGAGTAGGGATCGTTTATTTGTTTCAGTTCTTATTTTGAGACAGGGTCTCAAATAATAGGTATCCCTGGCTCTTCTAGAACTTACTGTGTACAGTAGACTGGCCTTGAACTTAGAATTCAGAGAGATTTCCCTGCCTCTGCCTCCTGAGTGCTGAGATTAAAGGCTTGCATCACCATGCCCAGCCAGGAGACAGGCTGTAAAGCCTTATTTATATGTGACTATGGAAAAAAAATCTCTGAAATGAAGTTTAAAAAATCATTCAAGTCTTAATTTTGAATTGAGCATGTGCACACATAGTAATTTTTTGTGGCCTCCTTCCTGTTATTTTCTTTATTTCTCGATTCTTCGTGAGAAAGCTGGACTGTAAACGTGCCTAAGGACCCACTTCTTTTGCATCCCCTCACCTTAATTGGTTATTTTCTTGGGTTGCAGAAACTTCCATGGACATGTAGTTGGAAATTATATGTTAAACAATAACAATTCTTTTGATGCTGTTGATGATGTTTAAATACTGGATTCTGAGAAGCTGACTTTTATTGGCATAAACAGAGCTCAACTAGAGATTGAATAAAATACAGGTCATTGCCCAGGGAGGTTGTCTTGGTAAGGTGCAGCGTAGACTACATATTTACAGAGCTTAGCGGACCCCACTTTCCTACTGCTTTGGAGCCTATTCTGTTGACATTATAGGAGTGTGTAATCCTGGCAGCATTTTACTTGCTTTAAAAACAGCACTCAGTGACAAATTAAAAGATATTTTCCCCAAGATTGTATATACATAATATGCATTTTTATCTTAAATCCAATAAACATGATGGAATCATGTCAATTCTTAAAGTGAATTTCACATTAACATCAGTGTATAAAGGCTCTTTTTTAAAAATCAACATTAGATGCAATGGCTGTTTCAAATCTATATATTCTACCAAAAGAAACAGATTAATAGCTTCATATAAAAGAAATAACTTTAAATCTGTCTCTCTTCCTAATTGTTTATTTACTTCTTTATGAAGAAATGTAGGGCACATGTGAAGTGGTTTTAACTTTTATTACAAATATATGGGAAGTTAAAAAAATATAGGTAAGTCCACATAGGAACCTGCTAATAATTCCACTGTCTAGAAGTGCATACATCGATTTCTGTACTTTCCTTTAATAGAGCTAAAACAAGTTTTGTAGGCCTTTACACCTTCCCTAAAGATTTTATTTCATATTGTTTAGAAACATTTTTGTAGACCATAGATATTTTCATTGTGACTTTAGTTGTTGCCTGATGTTTTATAAATAGATACCATGAAATCATCCGACTTGTATTCTATTTTTAGATATTTATATTGTATTCCTGTGATAATACTCTTGCAAAAATACTTTAAATTTATGACCATTTCTTGGATAAAGATCTGAAAGTGGAGTTGGTAGGTTAAAGGTTTAGAATACCTTAAAAGCGTTTGAAATATAGTATAAAGTTGACTTCTTTAAGGGCCAGACTGCGTTATACAATTTTTCTCTCAACTCAGTGACTGTAAACATTTTGAGCATGGTTGGTTGCAGGTGAGGCTAACTTATGAAGTTTGAAGGATAGATGTATTAAGTGTGCTTGGACTTAATGATATTTTAAATTTATAATGGGATTATTGGACTGCAAGAGCTTTACAGTATAAGAAGTAGCTATATTTAACTAGCTCTCAGAACCTTCCCATAGGGACCACTTGGTTTTGTTTGTTTGTTTTGTTTTAGTTTTGGCATGAATATAAACAAAAACCTTTTTTTTTGTTGAGTTGTACCTCAACCATCTATTCTGACACTTGTGTATTTTTGTCTGTGGTTCCTGCTAACCTCAGACTCTCTCCAACCTCTGTCTTTTTGGGGATAGAGTCTCTCCATAGTGCAGGCCGGCCTCCCACCAGAGTCCCTCCTGGTCTATAATGGGATCACTGGTATACACCGCCATGCCCAGTGATGGTCTTCTCAAGTTGGGTCAGACACCTGCAAATCCCAGGTCCTTTACTTGCTTTCTGGAGTGACATTTCCCCTAGGTTTATTCTGTGAGTGTTCAGCCTCACATCTGGGCTCAACTATGGGGGAAAAAAAGAAAAAAAAAAAAAAAAAAAAAAAAAAAAGAAAATGAGATCGTTCCAGTGTAAGCTTATGGGGCAGACACTTGAGCAATTGGAAGCTGGGTGGGAATCAGCCAATACAGTTCATACATGCATTTTAAATACTAATAATGTAAAACATACCCAATTAAGCTTTCCATTTTAAATATTAGTGTTTATTTGTGATTATGCAGATAAGTATTTTCCCCTTTTCTTTATAGACTTTGCCAATCAGTCAGACGATGATCAGGCGAATGTAATGGGTTTTCGTCTCCTAGGAGGCTCTCGAGTTACTCTTCTTGCTTCCAGAACGTCTCGTAAGTAAAATTGTGCTGTTCCTGTTGCTGGCATAGTCATTCTAGGACACTGCACCACACCGAGAACTTTGCAAAGGGTGCAGATGGTGTTTGGCTAGGTATGAAAGACAAGAGCCATGCACATAGGATGTGAGGAGCCATGCACATAGGAGGTGAGGAGCCATGCACATAGGAGGTGAGAGAGCCATGCACATAGGATGTGAGGAGCCATGCACATAGGAGGTGAGGAGCCATGCACATAGGAGGTGAGGAGCCATGCACATAGGAGGTGAGGAGCCATGCACATAGGAGGTGAGGAGCCATGCACATAGGAGGTGAGGAGCCATGCACATAGGATGTGAGGAGCCATGCACATAGGAGGTGAGGAGCCATGCACATAGGAGGTGAGGAGCCATGCACATAGGATGTGAGGAGCCATGCACATAGGATGTGAGGAGCCATGCACATAGGAGGTGAGGAGCCATGCACATAGGAGGTGAGGAGCCATGTACATAGGAGGTGAGGAGCCATGCACATAGGAGGTGAGGAGCCATGCACATAGGATGTGAGGAGCCATGCACATAGGAGGTGAGGAGCCATGTACATAGGAGGTGAGGAGCCATGCACATAGGAGGTGAGGAGCCATGCACCTAGGATATGAACCTGTTTTGTTGACATTATGGGAGTGTAATCCCGGCAGCATTTTACTTGCTTTAAAAACAGCACTCAGTGACAAATTAAAAGGTATTTTCCCCCAAGATTGTATACAAATATATATTTTTATTTTAAATCCAATGAACATGATGGAATCATGCTTAAAGTGAATTTTGCGTCAGCATCGGTGTATAAAGGCTCTTTTTGTTGACATTAGATGCAATGAATGTTTCAAATCTCCATGTTACAGACATGTAGCTTTGGTTTTGAGGGTGAAGAGGGCTTGTAAGGAATTTTTAAAATTTAAAATGGTTTAAAGATACATATGCAGTGATTTAGGTTTTAAGAACTCTTAAAAACTAGAGTTAGTTTTCTTTTTTGCATGTGTATGTATATATTTATATTTTATGCTTCTTGAGACAGGGTCCCCATATGCAATCCATCCTGGGTTTGAGCTTGTGAGGCCTCTGCCTCAGCCTCCCGCATGCTTGGAGTTCAGGCATATTTTACCATGGGCAACTTAAAAAATGGTATATCTATCTATCTATCTATCTATCTATCTATCTATCTATCTACCTACCTACCTACCTATCATTCAATCTATCATCATCTAATCTATCAGCCTTATAATCAATCTATCATCTATTAACTAATCAGTTATCTGTCTATCTATCTTCTATCTATCATCTAATGAGTCATATATCTGTCTATCTATCAACCATGTAATCAATCTATCATCTATCTATCTGTCACCTAATATATTTATCATCTATGTATCTATCTATATTTATCTTTACATCCATATTTGACATTTTATTAATTAAGATTTTTATTATTGTAATAAAACATCTAGACAAAAAGTAATTTAGGGAGGAAATGGTTTATAACTCTTAGTTTATACTCCATCTCTGAGGGGCTGTAAGGCAGGAACTCAAGACAGGATTCTGGAGGCCAGAATTGAAATAGGCCACAAAGGACTGATGTTTTCTGACTTGCTTCCCATGCCTTGATCAGTTTGATTTATTGTATACTTAGGACCACCTGCCTAGGGGTGGCACTGTCCCTCATGGGCTAGGCCTCCCACATCAATCATTAATCAAGAAAATGCCCTCAGACTTGCCCACAGACAATCTGTATAAAGGCATTTTCTCAACTGAGGTTGCTCTTCCCAGATAACTGCAGAGTGTGTTAAGTTGACAAAACAAACAAATAAACAAACACAAACAACAAAACCAAAACCATTCAGGACAGACACTGGCAGAAATGAATATGAAATAAATGAATTTTTGCTGAGACTAATATCAGATAGAAATGCAGTAATTATACAGCCAAGCTTGAATTCCAATTTAAATATGTGTAGAAAAATATTAATTCAGAACATGGCTGTTCTGGCAAAATATTACATCCAAAGACCTTCTAGATCTGTGTGATCCAGCTGGAATACAAACACACCTTTAATCCAGGAGACAGAGGCAAACAGACCTGAATTCAAGGCCAGCCTGGTATAAAGCAAGTATCAGGTAAAGAAAAGCTTAGGCCCAGGCATGGTGATTCATGCTTTTAATCCCAAACAAAGGTAAAGTTAGCTAGTAGAAGGAATCACCCATGTTTGAAAATGATTTCTAATTGAGTCCAGAAAGGGTGACAAATCAGAGAGTAGATAGGATAGGATAGCACATGCCCAACTCTCACGAGAAGAGGGAGGAAAAGGAAGCTACTTAAGAGGCAGTTTTTCAGAGAGAGTAGACAGTTTTACCAGGACAGTAATAGAGAGATGGGTTGCAGAGAGAGAACTCAGGTGAAGATGGACCGAGCCAGAAAATGAGAAGAAGCCAGCAGATTAGAGCAGATTGCTAAATTAGTTTGAAGCTAAGCAGAGCAGAGCAATTCCAGGCCGAGAGAGAGGCCAGATTAAATAAGTCAGCTGAGAGAGGAGTTTGAGCCAGAACAGCTGAGTTGAAGCAGCCAGCCCAGAGCTCAGAAAGAACAAGTAAGGGTGAACTTTTTAGCAGTAAGTATCAGAGGCTGAAAACTTGTTCTAGGCCCAGGTTAGATTGTACAGAGGCTAGAAGCTTCCAGAACTAGGCCTAGGTTAATAGAAGGGGGCAATAAGCTTCTGAGACAGCAATTGAAGAAGGAAAATAAAAATTCCTTTTACAAATATACCTCATTAATTTGGCTGCTTCATATGAAAAAAGTAGTTGATTTTAAACTTTTTAATTCTGTATTTACTACACTATACTCATTTTTAATACATACTTTCATACATATAAACATGATAATAACAAGTGTTTCTTTAGAATAACGTGTGTGTGTGTGTGTGTGTGTGTGTGTGTGTGTTATACATTAAAATGGTTTGAATACATGCCACTTTAGGAAATCTGGAGTTTTGTGGGTAAGGGTGTGACTGAAGGGTAGGGTGCTCGCCTTGGGTTTGATCTCCAGGGCTGCAGAGTTTAAACGCTATGCTGTAGCTTTAGCAGTAGGCTTGCCCATTGCGCTGCCTCCAGCTGCAGTCGTGCTTGGCTGTCTTGCAGTAACAGAGCAAATGACATGAAGACAGTCTTTTTTGAAACAAAAGGTTTTAACGGGAACATCCTTCCTGTTATTGAAATTGACTATGCTTCTTCAGCTAAGATCATATAAGCTTCTAGAATATGTTGATTGCTAACTGGTGAAATAAACCTGGATGCAAGTAGATATTCTAGAGTAAAACACAAAAAGAATTACCTTGAAAAAAGAGAATTTTATGTGTCTGTGTGATGAGTTGTGACTGTAGTCATTACACGGACATAGCATAGAGTGCTCCTAAGATGAGGTCTAAACACGGAGCACAGTTCTCAGGGCACTGGCCACTGTGTTAAGCATGGGCGCGTGGCATTGCTCTGCTCTGCTCAGTTGTACACTTCATTTGCATGTTGGAGTCATTTTGGCACATTTTCTTATTTAATTTATTCCCTGGTTAAACTACAAATTTGTCACTAATCTTTCTTTTTGAAATTGTGGGTGTCTTTCTGATTAGAATTAATGGTGCTTGATTATTTGAAGATTAATTTTTTACTTACATGTGTATCAGTGTTTGTCTAAATATATATGTGTGTATATATATACACATATATACATATACACACACACATACACATATGCATGCCATATGTCACAGAGGTCAGAAGAGGTCCTGTCCCCTGTATCTGAACTTACATATTGTTTTGAGCTTCTTTATGGGTGTAGGAAACTGAACCTGTGTTTTTTGTAAGAGCAGCAAGTGACCTCAATGGTTGAACCATTGCTCTGGCCCCAGGTGGTGGTGCTTTATAGTTAATCTTCATGGAAGCAATTAAAAAGGACGTGTGTGTGTGTGTGTGTGTGTGTGTGTGTGTGTGCGTGTGCGCGCGTGCCAGTGAGCATAGTTCTTTTTCTTTTTCCTTTTTTTTTTTCGAGACAGGGTTTCTCTGTGTAGCCTTGACTATCCTGGACTCACTTTGTAGACCAAGCTGGCCTCAAACTCACAGCAATCCTCCTGCCTCTGCCTCCCAAATGCTTGGATTAAAGGCGTGCACTACCACGCCTGGCTGAGCATATTTTTATCCTATTGCATTCACAGTTGTTCTCTTCAGACTAAGTGGCTTTGGGAGCACTTTATGTCACTTTCCTATCCTTATACTTTCCCAAACACCCAGACACCACCTGTTCACATCTATGCTTGTGGTCATGCCACATGGCTGTGTTGTGGGTAGACAGAACACAGGAAGTAGTGTTTAACATACACAGAGACCCGAGGCACAGCTGCTCCGTTTCCACGCTGGTTCTCTGAATTGACTGATGCTGGGTTCTGTCCAGGAGATGCTGCCTCTGTGATGAAGATGAGTCTGGGAGTCAGTTTTTGGGAGCTGGGGGAGACACTGCTGCTATGCTCCCCTTGTTGCTGACCCATGTTTGGCATTTTCATTTTTGTAAAAAGCACAGAACGGTAATTCCTATAAAGAACCGTGGATTGCCAAATTTCCGGGGCACAGTATTTCTTCTCAGCACATGGTCTATGTACCACATGGAATTGTCTTCAGCTCCTGGCTAGTATTTTCTGTAGATTTCTCTTATTCATTTCCTTTAGAAATCTGCTTGGTAATCATGCATGCTATATGGTACACTTTTCTTTTTTCTTCCTGAGGGTTGAGTCCAGGGCCTTATTGCATGTTGAGTTCATGCTTTACTACTGAGCTGCACCCCCAGATCCCGGGGCGCACTTTTGTTACTCCTTGTAGCAGGAAGGATTAGACAAGGACAAACACTTTGGTGATGGGAGGACACCAGAGCTTTGGTGCCATTTATATTTGAAAATAAAATGGCATGGCATTGGTGTTGTGCAGGCGACTCTGGAGGGAAGAGGCAGTGCCAAGTTTTCATAGCAAGTTCAGATCTTGACTTTTAAAGTGACGCCTGTCTGTCATCATGTTGGCTTTTCCTGTGGTGATGTGTTTATCACACCTAAGCACTTGAAACAGCTCTTGGGTTTTTAAAATGGAGAACTTCAGATAAAATACGTTCATGAGAGTGACGGTAGAACGGGCTATCAGATCCAAGCTGATAACGAGAGCTTTACAGAGTATAGAAAGTTGATAGGTGATGAGATACAAATGGTGCCGTGGATCAAAAATTGTGGTAAGGTTGTGGTAGGAGCAGGAGGTGGGAGAGACAAACAGAAGGTGGCAGTCTGAGATCAGACTTAGTATTCATGACAAAGGTTTACACAGACTGAATAGTCTTCCTCCCCCTTTTCATACACGTATGTGTGCATGTTATGTATATATGCATATTTGGAAGCTCAAGGTTGATGTTCCTAATCCTCACTTGCTCCTCTACTTTATTCTTTGAGGCAGAGTCTCTCAGTCTAACCCGGAACTAGTCAGCTTGCCTCTGCCTTGGGCCGCCACACCTTGGAATCTGGGGATTTCACCTCAGATTCTCTCACTTGTACTGTGAGCACTTCAACTGCCAACCTATTTCCCCAGCCCTAGACTACACTTTCTTGAAATGAGAGGTCTGTAAGGCAAGGTGTAGTCTTTGGGGAAGAGGTAGCTAAACTCAAGAGAGGGTGGGTGGAGACACAAAATGTGAGGAAGCTAGAAAGGCCCAATTGAGCTTTAGCCCTCAAGTGAAACAGTGACCCACATCTAGATGCATCTATGTGAAACTGAGAGCTCTATGGACTAAGGATATATCATATGGATTATAAAAGGAAAAACAAGCTACTGACAAGAAATAAATCAGGATGATGAACTCTTCATCAAAATTTCTCATCACCAGATATGGTGGCACATGCCTAAAATCTCAGTCACTCAAGAGGTGTCACCAGGAGTTTCATGAGTTTACAACCACATTAGGCCATCTAGCAAGCAAGTAAACAAACAAACAAACCAAAACTGACCAACTACAACCAACCAGCCCACCAATCACAACCAACATCTAACCAACAAAACTGGGTCGCATCAGTAGTTATTGGACAATGAAACCATTTCCTCCACAGTGGAAGGGAGACATTTCTCAGCTTGGGCTTCTGTGTCCTGCTAAGCTGGTCATGAGCAGAGAATGCTAAACACACCCATATTCATTTGCATGGATGCAAGTAGGCATGTAGAAATGGGGAGATCATACACACTGGGTTTTCCTGTTGTCTGCTGGTTTTTAACATGCCAGAAGGGGAGCAGATGGAAAAAAAATTAAAGCTGGAAAGTCCAATGCTTCCCACTTTACCTAGCATGCTTTTGGGCTTAGTAGACGAATCATAGACGTGCATGTAAAGAGAAATTGAACTGGCAGGTGTAGGCGAAAGCACCCATGGTCTTTAAACTTGCTAACTAAAGTGTGTTGAAGCCAGGGGTGTGCAAGTCTTACTTCAATCCATCTTGGCAGAGTAGGCCTGTGACTGCTGTCCCTTACGGATAGTACAGCCTCCTCAGGAGAGACAAACGGTGGCTAAGGAGAATTAGCATCAAACATTGATATGCTGACAAAAGGAATAGATCTACAGGAGATGTTGTGAAGATCTTGTGAGATAAATAGGAGAACTAGATAAAGGAAGTAGGAAAGATATCTTCGGATGTTGGCAGATATGTAAGGAGTTATACATAGTGAATCTTCCTACGTGCCTTGGACATCGAACTAGGAGTTCTGTGACAGTCCTTTAGTGAGGCCAAATGGTTTAGGGACAACTCATGATTATAATGACAGATCTGAATTCCTCTGATATCTGCCTTATACCCAGTGAGCAGTGTGGGAATAATGATTCATCAGTTAATATTTAGCAATTTCTCTACTATGGAGACAGTTTGTTCAGACTGTAAATTTTGCTTTCAAAAAGCATTTTGGAAAGTAGATATGATTGTACCTCCATAGTTTCTATTAATATTGAAGAAGTTATATATTTATAATTTTAAATTTATGTCTACTGAAATTGTTTATATCATTTCTTCCAACTTTGTGCTTAAAAGCGCTTATCTTTAGTTCCTTAAAAGTTTTCCAAATGATATAATTATATGCATGCATTGCTTGTGGTTTAATGTAAACTGTGTTCGTATTGATGAAATTCAGATGATCTGGCGTGAGTGGAATCTGGTGTGGCGTTCTGTGGTCTGCTTAATTAGACACACCATTTTCTCCACTGTTTGGTAGAGTGGAGAGGCAATCGACTGGGCCTGATGGTCCGGATTTGTTTTATTTGGAAGCTGAAGTGCTTATTTCCACCGAGCACTGTTACAGGATGCAAAAGAAATGGGGATAAACACGTGGAATGCTTACTTGGCAACTCTTCTGATTATTAGTATTTTGAGAGCACATTTTAAAAACTCTAAACTCTTTTATCCTACATTATAAACAAAAAGTTGCCTTTCTCCTTTCCATTAAGTATATAATGTGGAAAGCCTTGGAGTGTGAACACTGAGGAAATGGTTAATAGCCAAATCCATGCCTTGCGGGCCTTTGGCACATTGTTTCTTGTTGATTTTTGCTAATGAAAAAAAAAGCCGATGCTTTTATAATTTCTTTCCTTAGAAATTGTATGTAATATAAATAATTGATGGTGAATTAAATGGAATTTGTAATTGCTGAGCTTTTCCAAGGGACTTTATATAATCATCTTGGACGTTAAAACTCAGTGGTTAGATGCCTGGGCAACAGTAGATCCACTGAGCGTGTGTGTATTACATACGTGGGACGTTGTTGTGTGGCTAAGAGCAATGGTTAGTCTTTTCGTATTAGTAATTAGAAGTTTAGTCTCTTCTCCGTGCATAACTGGCTGGATGACCTTGGCAATTACTTAAACCCTTCGGAGATTGGGTTTTTTTTTTTGGAAAAATGAGGATAGCATTATTACCCTGTCAGACAGTTGAAGTTTGACTGACAGCCTAGTGTGTAGTGGCCTTCTGCTGGGCTGGATGAGATCAAGCTATGCCTTGAAGAGTAGGGACATTAAAATAGGTAAAGAAGAATGTATATCCTTGGGTAAGTCACTGGAATTCTGTCTGCTTCATTTTCTTTTTTATAATAAGAAACTGGTACAGCCCCAGCCCAGTACTTGGCACATAGCTGCTGTCCATCTGTCGCTGGCCTTACAGATGTCATTGCTACTTCTGCCATCATCTTTGCTGTCATTGTTGGCCTCACCATCACAGCCATCATCACCAGAGAATACACAGGCTCTTTTGGTGCTTACATTTCAGAGAATAGAGGGAAACACGATTTTCTTTTTAATTTAGGGAAGTGTCAAACACGAACCTCTTTTTAAATCAAGAAACTGTTAGAGAAACAGAACGTTGATGACGACTGTGGTGATCATGTGGAATACATTTTATCTCACACCAGGGTTCAGAAGTAGACTAGTACACCCACACTGGAGGTTCCAGTGGCTGCTATCAGCCACATCAGTTGCACCACAGTTGGCCTGTTTAATCCTTTACTATTAGACACATGATAAGAAGGACCAGCCAGTGCCTGGGCATCTCTCCTGGAAGGACATCCAGGACAAAGCAGCAGCCATGCGTTTAAAGGATAAAGGGGATCTTGATCCTTTCGTAGCGTTCATGCCAAGGTTGCTTGATAGTTCATCTCGTTTCAGCTGGTAATCGTGTGTTAACGAGCACTTTTCCTCCATTATCTTTCTCTCTTAGAACGATACCGCATTCAGAGCGAACAATTTGAAGATCTTTGGCTCGTAACAAATGAACTCATCCTCCGCCTTCAGGAACATTTTGAAAAACAGGGAATTAAAGATTTTGCGTGTTCTTTTTCTGGATGTGTGCCCCTTCAAGAGTATTTTGAGTTGATTGATCATCATTTTGAGGTATGATATCGAACCACGTAACCTTTACTTTACACAAAAGTCAAAGAAGCAAGAGTACAATGGAAGTGAGCGTCTGAGGCACACGCTGGTGTGCTACGTGCGTGCGTGCGTGCGCGCGTGTGCTGAGCTGTTCTCCTGTGGATGGAGGACTTTGCCCAGCTACTGAGGAGCTACAGAAATTTGCAGAATGGCAGGCTGCAGCTGAGCTTGTGGTCTCCCTTCAAACAGAGCCTAGTGGCTTCTTCCACATGTGAAATTACCGCTTGGCCTCAGTACCCCAGGGTTGTAACTGTCCGAGCTTATCATCAGCCATTTGACTAAACAAATCCTAGCAGGTCATAGGCGAGCTGTGATTATAAGGTGATGTTTTTCTTTTGTCCTTTTTTCATCTGTAACAAGTAAAGCAGAAGGAGGAGGATTGCCTGCATTGGAATGAGAATGGCCACGTAAAATGCTCTTTTGTACCTAGCATAATGGCTGCTTGGTAAATGTGAGTCCTTAAAAGTAGAAAGCAATGAGGTCCCACATGACTGTGCTCTTCTCAATGCTCTTATTCTGCCTTGGAGGTTCTGTCAGGGTTTGTGTTGGGTTCTTGTGGCTCAGTAGTGCCATTTCTATAGCCTTTGAGGATTAATTTAGTATTTGGAATATTCCTGTTTTCTGAATGAATCAGACAGTGACTATCATTATTTTAAACATTGCGTGTGTTAAAGTCCTTACCAAATAGAGTCTGTGAACAGATTCAGTATGGATTTTTTAAAAAATGGAATTTTGAAAGAAAATTTAAATATCTACCATTGGTTACTAGAGAGACTACTTATTATTGTTTTAAAAGATTTATTATTTATTTATATTTTATTTGTACATATGTGGTCCTTAGTGTATGTATGTGCATTACATGCATGAAGGTAACCTTAGAGGCAGAAGCCATACCGGCTTCCCTGGAACTGGGGTTGCAGTCAGTTTGAGCATTGGTTCTGGGTCCCGAACCTGGGCCCTCTGTAAGAACAGCAGGTACAGTACTGCACCAACCAAGGACAATATGTGCAATAAACATCGAACCCCTATTCAGATCTAGCCAATGGACAGAACATTCTCCACAGCTGAGTGGAGAGCAGGGAATGACTTTCACACAAACTCTGGTGCCCCATATTTGACCATGTCCCCTGGATGGGGAGGCCTGGTGGCACTCAGAGGAAGGACAGCAGGCTAACAAGATAAGACTTTGATAGCCTATGAGCATATAGAGGGGGAGGAGGTTCCCCTCAGTCTTAGACCTAGGGGAGGGGAGTAGGGTGAAAGCGGGAGGGAGGGAGGAATGGGAGGATACAAGAGATGGGATAACAATTGAGATGTAATCTGAATAAATTTAAAAAAAAAAAAAAAAAAAAAAAAAAAAGAACAGCAGGTACTTTTATCCTCCAGCCAAATCTCCTGCCCCTAAAGTGGTTGTTTTTAAAGGAAGCAGTAGTTTTCCGGGCACTTCTGAGGCTCACGTACCAAATGTCTTCTCTACTTTTCTTTCTCTTTTAGAGACTGGCTGGAGAGCTAGGCTCCAGGTTGCGACTGTCGATATCCCATCCCCCACCCTCACTCTTGGCTTTTTGGCTTTTTATATGGGGGATTCAAACTAAGGGCCTCAGTCTTACACAGCACGCACTGTGCCCACTGGTAATCTCCCCAGCCCTGTTGACACTGACTTTCTGGGTTAGTATTTAACTCAATTGTGGCACCAAAATTGACAGTTTGGGAGCATATATTGAGGTATTTTAAATGGAGACATTTTGAATTTTAATATTTCAGTAATATATCTCTGTCTGTCTGTCTATCTGTCTGTATCCTTTGGAGTGTTGGCGAGTGGAACTAAGGGCCTTATGCATAGTAAGCAGTGTTTACCACTGAGCTACATTCCTAGACCTCTGACATTAGTTTTGCAAATACTGTTTCTAGAACAGGTTTGCAGAAGCTCTGTGCTGAAGTACTGAACTCATTCTAAGTCTTCTAGGATATTCCGAGAAGTCTTAGCTTGGCTGGACTGGCCCGCGAAGTCTGGTGGATTTTGAAAGAGTCCACAGAGAGACAGTGCTGACTACGTGCTCCTGATGTCTAATACAGAGCTCCCTGTATTCTCTCGGCTAATAGGTTTGCCATACACTTTCCCCTCCTGATTTCTTGCACAGGGACTCCCCAGTGTTGAGGCACTTTGATTTGTTACCCACACAGGGGTAATGAGTCTCTTCTGCTACCTGTTGCTACTGTCTGTTTTCAGCTATGAATAATTTCTTAAACTTTTAATCAAGATAGCTTTTAGAATCTGTTTTGCTTTGTATAAACAAGGAAGAAATTCTTGTCTGTTCCATTCCTTGTACTTCTTAGTTTTTGGCCTTGTGATTGATAAATATTTGCTAAAGTGTTGCAACTCTTTTATTATTATCACTATTATTGGTGTGTGCGTGGTATGCATGTGAGGGTCAGGCGCCTGCGGACGGGAGCCAGAGGCCGGCTTTCAGGAGTGGTCGGCTTCCTTCCCTGTGGGCTGTGAGGTCAGGCTTGCTCAGCAAGCACTTTTACCCACAGAGCCATCTTGCCTGCCCTAGATCCCTAAAGTATGAAATTCTGATATTGAAAAACACCTTAATCTCTGGTTCCTGCTACACATCGAAGTGGTAGCCCACTTGATACCTGCATAGTGAGGAAGTCTTTAGTGTTGTGTGTTGATAGGCTTGGAGTATCGTGGAAGCAGACCTCAGGTAGGGGAGGTATAACTGGCCTGCCACTGTTCTTATCATAGGGTCCCATGTGTCCCAGGATGCCTACAGATCCCATGCACTGGAGGGTTAATATGATTTAGAACTTGAGATGCCCCTATCTTCATTTCTGAGTGTTGGGATTGCAGGTTGAGCACTACCATGCCTGGTATACATAGTATAAGGGTTCGAACCCTGGGTCTCCAGCACGCTACAGAAGTACTCTGACAGCTGAGCCTTATTTCCAGAACCATTTATTCTTTTAAAGTTTTAGTTATTAAAATTCATCTTGTTAATATTTTATGCTGTCCACATATTCTTTTACCATTTAAAATTTTTGAGACTATAAATAGATTACATTTCTCCTTTTCCTTTCCTCCTCCAAACCTTCCCGTATACATCTCTACTCTCCTTGAATTCCTGCCCTTTTTAAGTACAACTAATTGTTGTTGTGTGCGTATACATATATGTATATACGTATGTATCCCTAAATATAACCTGTTAAGTCCATACAGTGTTACTTGTATTTATGTTTTCAAGGTTGACTGTTTGGCACTGGACGGCCAGTTGGTGTGCTTGTCCCTGGAGATGACCATCTCCTGTTCTCAGCATCCCTCAGCTGCCTAGAGCTCTTTGTGTTGAGCTGAAGCACTGTGGGCTTTTCCTCGGTCAGTTGCCATGCCCAGCGGTGGTGTCCTTGTTCAGCTCACGTCTGGGCAGTCCATGGTGCTGAGACTTTGTGGATGTAGTTTCGAGACAGTCTCATAGCAAATGTCCTGATCCTTTGACTCTTACATTCTTTAAAAAAAAAAAAGATTTATGTATTTATTTAACATATATGAGTGCTTTATCTGCATATATACATGCATGCCATAAAAGGGCATCAGAACACATTATATATAGGTGGTCGCGAGCCCCCATGTGGTAACTGGGAATTGATCTCAGGACCTCTGGAAGAGCAAACTGTACTCTTAACCACTGAGCCATCTCTCCAGCTGTATCTTACAATCTTTCAACTCTCTCTTCTGCAATGTTCTGTTAGCCTTAAGTGTGGGAGTGTTTTGCAGAAGTATCCATTAGGAGTGGACTCTGCATATTGTTTGCTTGTGGTTTTTGTGTAATGGTCTCCATCTGTTGCAAAGAGAAGTTTCCTTGAGGAGGGAAAACTTATCTGTGGGTATAAGTACAAATATTAATAGACTGTCGGTAGGGATTGTGTTGTTTTAGTAAATTAGTGGCTGTAGGATCTCGTCCAGTAACCAGACTTCAGTAGCACTGAGTAGTTAGCTGCCTGCCCCGTGCCAGGCAGCGCCGCCTGCTTGTCAAGTGGGTTTTCAGTTCAGTTAGAGAGCCTTCCTTTGGTTACTACTAAGGCATGCATGCCACTACTGTACCCTTCGGGTCATCATGTCGTGCTGGCTGTCATGGTGGTTCATAGATGTCGTAGCTGGTTAGGACTGTGGGCTGCCTCCCTCCTTTAGAAGCTGGCAAGGTGCTTTCTGGTGCCATGGCTGCTAGTTCTCAGGAAGGAGGCTTTCCTTTCCAGCTCAGGAGTTCCTGGGCCCCGTGTCAGAAGTGCATGGTGTCCTCAGTAATAGGACTTACCTTCCACCTCCGGAGGGTAACCAAGGGTAGCAGCAATCGGCGGCATGTTTTGGGAGTCTCTTCGACAGCCCTGGCCAGCAACCTAGAAGAGGGCTTCTCATGTCTGACACTGGGTTTTTGATGGGCGGCCTTTGGCTCTTGGTAGGAATAGCATCAGCCTAGATTAGAAAGGACTATAAAACTATATACGTATATTTATGCATGGCTCATGTATATTATAGCATGCCTCCTGTGGCTCTCCCACACATCCTTTCGTTATTTCATCCACCTCCCTTTGCTTTTGTGCTTACCTCCCACCTTTCCTAAAGAGTGTTCCTTTTCCTGTTTCCCCACAGATCACTTGTATCCTGCTATTTCCCTCTTACCCTCCTCCCTCTTCTTTTGTATTTCCCTCCCCCCCCTCCCCGTTCTCCTCTCTGTTGATTCCCAGCTGCCCTATCCTAGCAATGGATACATTTTAATTAAAATATTTAATTGTATTATTTCCTTTTTTGTCTTTCCACCCTCTAGCCCTTCTCATGTCCCCTCACTCTAACTTCTCACATATCCCCCCCCTCAAGGTAATACATTCTTTTTCTTTGATTAGTATTGTGATATGTATATATTGCCATTATCACAATGATAAATACATGAACTGCAGAGTCTACTTTTCATGATTGTGTGTGTGGTTTCAGTATGACCATTTTGAATCAGATGTGCTTTGAGAGACTAAATCTCTCAGCAGACATTGGTTGTTAATTGGTGGGATCCACGAAGTTTTCCCTTCTCTGTGTTAGCATCTCTAGTGATGCTGTGGCTCTTCAGTCCTGCTATTTAATTTTTGATAACAAAAGGTAGTTTTTCCTTAAGAGACTTTGATTGGATTTTTAAAAACTGATATAATATCTCGCAGTTAGGAGACAGGCTCATCCCCTAGCCTGTCTGTCCCCTCTTTGGGAGCTGCTATTGGTGTTATGTATCTTTCTAGAAATATTCTGTATAGTTAGAACTATGATATTACTTAGCTCTACTTGGAAACACTGGTGGACAGCATCGCATGAGTCTGTTTTGTGACCTTTGGTTTGCTTTATTGACCGTGTCACTAGGGAGTACTGAATGTTAACACATCCCTTGCTCTGTATTCCTCTTGATTTAATCGTTCCCTCTTAATAGGCACTTTGTTATGTCTAAGCATAATAACAAAAGAATGTTAAGATTATCCTTACGTGTATATAGTACACGTAAGCATTGCCTCTTGGATAAATTCCTAACAGTGGGATTGTTAGATCACAGGCTATTGTGTGTAAGTGGGCGGGGCTTGTGGTATACTGTGTGTAAGTGGGTGGGGCTTGTGGTACACTCTGTGTAAGTGGGCGGGGCTTGTGGTACACTCTTTTGGGCTATATGATGAAACTCTTGCACAAAATTAATAAATAAATTAAGTGGTCATTTTTTTTATTGCTAAAACTTCCCATTTTTATCTTTTTTTTCTTACTGATTTCTGTTGGCCTGTTGGCCTCTTTACGGTGGCTTGTAGATGCTTTCTCGACATGATGGCATAATTCTTGTCATGGTTACAGATACTACTATTACTTAATGCAACTTGCCATGTGTCTTATCACTTTGCTTACAGTATTTAATCATGTAGAATTAATTTTGTATGTGTGTATTTGTGTAGTGTATATTCGTATGTGCATGCCAGTCTTCATGTGTGGTGATCTGGAAGAGAATGGGCCCTCTAAGCTAATAAGTTTGAACCCCCAGTTGGCTGAACTGGTTGGGAAGGACTAGGATGTATGGCCTTGTTGGAGGTGTGTTGCAGGGCTGGTCTCTGATGCTTCAAAAGCCTCCTGCCATGCCCACGGTGCTCCGTCTCCTGTTTGCGTCTCGGTGTGGTGTAAGATGCGAACTCCTGTCTGCTTTGTTGCCATGTCTTCACTTCCTTGTCAGTTCTGTAACCAAAAGTCCAGTTAATCAGTTTCTTTTATGAAGTGCCCTGGTCACGCGGTGTTTCATCACAGCAGTAGAGAAGTAATAAAGGCAGGATGTGAGACTGTGGGTGTGCAGGCATGTTGGGAACTGAATGGGGACACGGGCTGTCTTCCTGGATTGCTCTCCACTCCACTTACCACACCCCACAGCTCACCAGTTCTTCCTGTTCCAGATAGCCAGCGTGACCAGGGTTGCCTGTGTCTGTCTCTGGGTTGGGGTTAGAGGAGGCCATCACTTTGGCCTGCATTTTACAGGGGTTCCCAGGACTCAGATTCTGGTCCTGTGCTTATGCAACAAGAGTTTTACCCACCCAGACTTCTCCCAAACCCTGTGTTTGCCTCTTTTTATTGGCAATTTATCAGTTTGGTGTTCTGTGTGTTTATATATATATATATATATATATATATATATATATATATATATATATATTTGTGATATGTGTCAGTGGCTTTTGTTTCAAACAGTAAAAGCTTAGATTATAAGTACAAATTCAGTTCTAGTGCTTCTATGTCTAATCCTTTGTTCCTTTTGCTATTTGGTTTATTGCAATGAAAAAAAAAAAAGAAATTAAAAATTTTCTATGTAGCCAGTTTTAAAGAACTATGTTAGAGATATTCAGTCTTTCCCCAAAGATGCTGTAAGAGATTCACTCAGTTTTTATTTACCCATTTTCCTGTTGTCTGTGTAGTCACGTACGGAATACCACATAGTCCTAATTCCCCTTAATCTGTACATCTGTCCAACTCTTACACACACTTATAATGCACTGTTTATATTTTAATTTAAACATCTTTTATCATATCTATTTAACCCCAATGTAAGAAATTATTCCTTATAGCTGCGGATGAATGGTGAGAAATTAGAAGAACTTTTATCTGAAAGAGCTGTACAATTCCGGGCCATCCAACGTCGGCTTCTAACAAGATTCAGAGATAAGACACCTGCCCCACTCCAACATCTGGACACCCTGCTGGATGGAACCTATAAGCAGGTCAGTGCCGGATAGTGCCAGTGTCTATTATTAGATATGTTTCTCTCTCACCAGCACACTAAGATATGCTATGTCGCATGCTTAAAATTGTTGTATGATTTTTACCACTTTATTCTCTACTTTCCCCAGAAGCTACCACACACTCCCAGTATTTGGGTGACAATAATGAAGACTTATATGACTATAATTAAGACCACATCCTGTCTTCCTGAGTTTCTGTCTGGTATCAATAATTTGTTTTAAAAATAGCATTGGTGGTATTTACATTCTGAATTTCAAAATAGAGGTTTAAAACATTCTAATAACTGCATATTCCTGTGTACTGTGACAAATAATAAAGACAGAATCATATGCCACTGCCCTAGTTTCCCCCAGTGGTGACATTTTAGAAAACTCTAGGAAAACATCACCAGCAGGATATGAGTGTTGATTGGCAGCCTGTTCTTGTTTGGGCTTTGTCATTTTTAACTTCCTCCCTTTCTCCCTCCTCCTCTGTTTTCATACCTCTTTGGCCACTTTTCTGTGTCTCCATGAGCATCTTTCCATATCCACAGTAATGCTCTGAGCTGACGATATGCTTCACTCAGGAGTGCACAATGGCTGATGGGGAAGTGTCATCTGATATTTTCCCAACATAGTGTGTAGCCAGACTTCCAGCCTTTTGAGTATGTGAATGCTGGACTTTTAATTCTTTCTCTGCCTAGCTTCAAGGTTGGGATTTTACATTTGTAATAAAAGTACTAGATGATCAAACCTATAGATTTTTACTTTCATTTATGTATTTTAAACTTTCATTCTTTATAGATTAAGAATAAGCAGTTTTTGAAGGAAAAAAATAGCTGTCTGGGATTTGCCTCAATTTGATGTTCTTTGCCATTCACTTTTATTATATGTGTTCATCCTAAATTACTCTGAGATGCTGATTGCACATTTAATTTCTTGAGCATAAAAGTCTAATTTTAACTTAATTTTAATGATACAATTAACATGAATATATTTTTCTAAAGAAAATTGTAGCCATTCCTAGTGCCAAATCTCCCATGTTGTTGTCTGTGAAAGTTACTACCCTTGTCTGCTTGGCCTCTTTCCAGAATCTTTCTGATAGGATGCATTTGTAGTGAGGTGATTTGTGAGGCTGAACGAACAGCACACTACACCTGTCAGTGCACCTCGCTCACCGTGTGTGCTGGAGACATCCCACACGGGTGCAGCACTCTGCTCCTTTGCAGTGGTTACAAGGGATTGTTGGGGAATTAATACTAGATGTCAGAGGGCTTCTCTACCCAAGCTGCTTCCCAAATAATTGAGACAGAGACCTCTTGGTTTTATAAAAGCTTTAAGGCACCATAACTTGGCAGGTATCAACCATCTAAGCTATTTTTCTATTTCCCAGCTCCACACCACATGTTATTTGTCATAATTGTTGCTGTCTGGGCTGCTTCTGTTTCATTAGGCCAGCCCTCACGGCCGCAGGCTCACAGTCCATGCTGTTCTTCTCTCAGGCTCATCCTCTCCTGCTACATCGTCTGCTTCCTCTCTCTCCTCCTCTTACCCTCAGGGTCCCCTGAGATTCCAAGCCCTGACACCTAAGCTCTGCCTATGCCTTTCCTGCCCAGTTACAGGCTTCAGTAACTTTATTAACCAATCAGCTTTGAATTAGGCAGAGCAAGGTTTACACAACGAAGATCAGTGTATGTGAGGATGTGCTCCTCTGGGCAGCAACCAGATCTTGGGGGCCAGCAATTGGCATTGGAATACATAGCACCCGACCAACGCCTAACGGGGGCTTCTGCATTTCCCTCTTAACTTGACGCCTTCCTTTTCTTTTTATTAAATAATGCATTAAGTCTGATTAGTGATGCTACATGGGTGCCATCCACTAGCCCATGGCAACTTAACCGTAGCCACATCTCCAAAGAAGGAGTCCCCTTTCCCCAGCAGCTATTAACTGCCAGCATCTCCTCAGCTAGGAACAGAGCCTTGAGATCCCCTCCCCCGTTCATGCTGGAGATTTGGCTGGCTTGTTCTTGTGCAGAACTCGTATAGGAAACCACAACTGCTGTGAGTTCATGAGTGCAACAGCCATGCAATGTCCAGAATACAGCATTTCATACATTATTTACACTTTAAAATCCAAGATACACCCTGAGCCTTGTGGAGCAATGGCAGGCGGCAGATTAATAAAGATGTACCACTTAAAGCTGAGAACTCACAGCATTTTGTCCAGTTATGAGCATCTGTGTTGACTGTTGCTACTGCAAAGAGAAGCTTCTCTGACCAAGGTTGAGTGCATCTATGGGCATAAACAGATCTATGGGCATAAACATACATATTTAGAAGACAATTTGGCAACATGACAATTTATTAAAATGACAATATTGTGTTATCCTCTGGGCCTATGACTGCCTTAGTTATGGCTTTTTTTTTATGTCATATTTTGAATCTTTCTTTTTTCTTAATTTTTAAAATTAATTTATTCATATTAAATCTCAATTGTTAGCCCTTCCCTTGTATCTTCCTATTCCTCCCTCCCTCCCGCTTCCCCCCTTCTCCCCTCCCCTATGTCTATGATTGAGGGAGACCTCCTCCCCCTGTATATGCTCTTAGATTAACGAGTCTCTTCTTGGTAACTTGCTATCCTTCCTCTGAGTGCCACCAGGCCTCCCCATCCAGGGGATGTGGTCAGAAAAGGGAGAGATCAGGAATACAAAACACTTATCTAAACATAATAAAGGCTATATACAGCAAACCAATAGCCAACATTAAATTAAATGGAGAGGCACTCAAGGAAATCCCTCTAAAATCGGGGACCAGACAAGGCTGCCCTCTGTCCCCATATCTCTTCAATATAGTTCTTGAAGCTCTACCCAGAGCAATAAGACATCAAAAGGAGATCAAGGGGATCCAAATGGGAAAGGAAGAAGTCAAATTATCCCTATTTGCAGATGATATGATAGTGTATATAAGTGACCCCCCAAATTCCACCAGAGAACTCCTACAGCTGATAAACACCTTCAGCAAATTGGCAGGATACAAAATTAACTCAAAAAAGTCAGTAGCTTTCCTATATACAAAGGACAAATAGGCAGAGGAAGAAATTAGGAAAACTACTCCCTTCACGATAGCTACAAGCAATATATAATATCTAGGCGTAACTCTAACCAAGCAAGTGAAGGACTTATTTACTTATGGCTTTTGACCAGGTTTATAGTATCAGCCATGAACTTCTTTCTGGGGAACAGAGAATCCAATCAGGAAGTGGTTGGTTACCCCATAACAGTCATGCCACTATTGTATCTGTGGGCACCTCCTGCCTATTAGGTTGACATTGTACCGTGCAGGGTCCAGTACTGGGAAAGGCATTTGTATCCCTTCCCCACAGCACCCCTCATAGCACCTTCAGGCACTATGGAAGCTAACTAGCAGGAAGGAAGTTAAGTGTCCTGGTCAATTTGAGAGTGATTTCTCTGTGCCTTGCAGCCAACTGTTTGGTGTTATGTGGATAACCACAGGCAACGGCAATAGCTGGTGTTGTTTTGGAGATCACTGGGGTTTCCTGACCTAGGTCGGAGGGAGGTATCTCATACCCGGCACTGAAAACTCTTGCTATTTTTAGAGTTGAATTTAACCCCGAGGAGAATACCTCTTGGGTAAATCTACTTGGAGCAAGCAGGCATATTACACACCTCAGTGTCACATGCTTATGTTTAGTCATCTCATCTGTGTCCTTTGCCTAGGTTAACTAAATATGTGAAGGATCAGTCTATGCTAGAGGCCCATTTTTACCTTTCATGGCAAAACTGTTTTATGGCTGTTTGGTTCTTTTTTTTTTTTTTTTTTTTTTTTTTTTTTTTTTTTTTTTTTTTTTTTGAGGTGAGATCTCAGTTTGCAGCCCAGGCAGATCTCCAGACTTAATGCTCCTCCCACATGCTTGGATTATAGTTACACACCAATGTGTGTGGTGTGTTACTAGATCTTTAAAGGGTTTTTCTGTTATATCAATTTGAAGGAGATGCTACGTTTATGAAGTCCTTTCTTTCTCATGCAGGATACGTTTACTTTTTGTTGGTCCTTGTGCCATTCTGATGGTCTCAGTAGCAGTGAGAGAAGAGCCCTGGGCTGTCCAGTGACATCTACACTTTCTTGCTTGACACTGTGTGTCTGTCTGGCTGACCCTCAGACACTGTTTAAGGACACAGTGATAATTATTTTTTTATGGATATAGAGACAGAAGTGAGCATTTTTCTTAAATTACAGTGTGGTTTTTGGCCATTGCGTTCATAGTGTAATTTGTGTCTCTACACAGTTAATATTTGTCTTATGAATGAATGAATGTTCTCTTGTTGGTTATAAAGACAAATCTCTTGAAACCATTTTTTTTTGATGCGGGCGTCATTACCAGGAAGAGAATAACAGAGAACTCTTTCTTGCTCATGCTGTTCTAGCATGCTGAAAGGGTGCTGAGGCATGGAACCCCTTTCCTATCTAAGTGGCATAGTTGGGGGACTCAGGCAAACTGACAGAGCGGAGAAGGCTGTACAGCTGTAAATTCCTGGCAGAGAAGATCTTTTCTGCTTGATTTAATGAGGCTGCATGCGCTATAGCTACCTGTGAACCAGTCTTCCACTGAAATGCCTCTGTGTGAGCAGGAGCATGATGAGCCTTGATCTTCTTCATTTCCTGATTCCAGAACTATCGAGCACTTTTTAAAAATAAAAGGTCTATTTCCCTCCCCTTAAAGCACATATTCCTGTAGGGCCCATAGGTTGGCCCATTTGGCAAAGGTGCTTTCCACTGGTCCTGATGGCTAGAGTTCCAGCCCCAGAGTCCATAGTGAAAAGAGTGAACCCACTCCCGAAAGCTGTCCTCTGCCCTCTCTACCCGGAAGCCATGGCGGCCACGCGTGAGGCCCGGTATGCACACTGTACCAGCATTCAGGAAGCTGAAGGAGAGGAAGGCTGGTGCTCAATGGCCTCCTTGCTTTCCCCTTCTCATTCTGTCTAGGACTTAAGCACACGAAGCGATCTGCTCACACTGAGGGAGGCCTTCCTCTTATCTTAAGTCAGGTGTGTCTCCTGAGTGACTCTAATCCAGCCGAGTTGGCAATGAACTTTAGCCATCACAGGGCTCGGGGCGGAGCTCTGCTGTTTTAGAATTTGAGAATTAAGAACTCTGTGCACAGTCGTCCTGCCTGTGACTCAAGCCGTTCATTCGCTTCTTGCTAACTGTGCGATCTCTGGCAAATCACTAGAACAATGAAAAAGAAGACGGAACTTACTTCTCTAAGCCTTAGTTTCCCTCCTTACAGATTAATGGTATCCACAGCACAGCCAACACATAAATTGCTTTGAGTAGTGCTTGGTATACAAGATCTCAGCAAATTTTAATGGCTTGTGACTACCCTTGTTGGTCATGTGACTAATCTATTCTGCCATCTCAAACACAGAGCTACTAATTGGTCAGGCAAAGGAGACTATAGTAATACTTCATCTCACTGAAACTCTATCTGCCAGCCTCACAAATTGAGACCTTCACTGAGAGTTATGAGAACCTTGGGTCCTTAGGGGATCTCCCAGACTCCTTCAAGTCTACCTGCCCCAGAAGCTGGTTGTAGAGCCCAGGTGGATGACTGCTGGGTGTTTCATTTCCAAAAAAATTGCTCCAAAACAACACCCCTCCCCCCTCTCTCCTCTCTCACATACATACACAGTCACTCATTTACAGAAATATGATATTAAATGGTAGTTCTGCCACTGATAGAAGCTTTTCTCACCACCTGCCCCTTCCGTCTTCTCTCTCCTTTCTCCCTTCTTCCTTTTTCTGGATTCAGTGCTGGGAGTAGAACCTAGGGCCTTGGGTATGCTAGCCAAGTACTCTACCACAAAGCCATGCTCCCAGCTGCAAGTGCCTGTGCTGAAGGCACATACTTGCTTGCCTGTCTATAATTTTTAACTGATATACCGCTGTTGACTGTTCTTTTACCGTTTCTTTCCTTGCTTACCACTGTAGTTGAGCATTTTTCAGGCTTTATGTAGTCATTTGTGTTTTGTGTGTGATTTACATCACATGTACCTTTTGTTTGTTATTCTATCAAGTTGTTCATGTTTTCCTTCTGTTGAATACATTAGTAATAATTTTTATGATGGCCTTATCATATATAATTTATATGTTAATCTTCCTTGCAGTGTGGATAAAAAGTTATTCTTTAATGTAATCAAATGCTAAAAGTTAAAAAATTTTCATTTGCCTTTTACTTTATTTTAATGTCCTCTAACATGTAAAATTCTTAAAAATATTTTCACAGTAAGTTTTTTTTTCTTTAAGCTCCTCTGCTTAGGATAGCCTTCCAAATGTCAGGAGTGCAGAGGTATCAACTTATAATTTATTTTAGCATTTATACTCCCTCATTCTTTATATACTTTTAAGTCCATCTGGACTTTATTATTCAATTTAGTGAGAAGCTAATCTCCCTGCCAAAAATGGTGAGCTAAGTTGCTCAGCTCCAGCTTATTGCATAACATGTTCTCTTTCCTACTGAGCTAACCGCTACCTATGGCATGTAGCAGCTTCATTATAAAGCAGACCATCCCAGCCCTTAGTGCATGCCGCAGCAGCCACTTGCCATGTATTGTTCCTGTCTGAGAAGCAGCATTAGACTAGGGCCTTGCTTACCTAACGTTGGTTGGACCCACTCAGGTGTCTGATGGCTCATCTGGACACAGTATAGCCTAGGATATGTTTATGTACACACTTGGCAGTTGGTTTGTAGATAGTTGGGGTCTCATGGCCCAGTGAGCCGGCCCAATGTCCAACACGTGTCTCTCTCTCTCTCTCTCTGTCTCTCTCTCTCTCTGTCTCTCTCTCTGTCTGTCTCTGTCCCTCTCTGTCTCTGTCTGTCTCTCTCTCTGTGTCTCTCTCTGTATCTCTCTCTCTCTCTCTTTCTCGACAGTGTCCTAAAACTCACTATTTAGACTAGGCTGGCCTCAAACTCACAGGGATCTGCCTGCTTCTGCCTCCTGCATGCTGAGATTAAATGCATGTGGTACTGTGCCCAGCACTCAAACACTTTTCAAACCTCCACCTCGGCCATGTTTCCCACATTCCATTGATTTTGGTCTGTGTAGCTCACAGGAGTGGAGAAGCGCATGGTGTCTGTTTATTTAGAGAATTCTGGGCCTGTTCTCATTCATTAATACCACGATGATTAAATATTACATTGTATTACATTACAAATGCTTTAAGTGGGGGTGTTTGTGTTGAATATAATGCTTCATTGCTGTGCAAACATTCTACCACTGAATTCTATCTATAATCTATATTTTCATTGTCATTAAAACATATTCATCTGCAAATGTGGTCTGAAGAGAATTTCTCTAAAGACTTTGGTTGGGACCTATTTAACGTGACCGGTGTCACTGGTGTCTCTGGAATGGTAAGACTTGCTGAATACTAGCCACGTGTTTGTTTCAGAGGTGGTTTTTGTAAATTTTCCTCTTACACCACTTCAGGGTGGCTCCCTGTGGCTGTGCAGTCATTGGCTCCGTGCTCCTCAGTAGCTGTCTGAATTCTTAGTGCTTGTTGAACCAAGGGACCTGCACTTTTATTTTCATTAGCCATCCAATTAATGTGGGTTGTCCCTGCCTTCTTTCTAATCTTGCTGTGTAGAGTGGGAAGACTGGGGTGCAGCACAGGGTAGAGCTACAGAGATGTGTGCATCACCCACTTATTCCCGGAGGCTGGGGAGGGCAGTGCAGCACTCTTCTTTGCTCATTGCTCATCTGGGGCCGCCAGGCTTTCCTTCTGGGATGAGCTCCTTGCTTAACTGGTAGCCAAGCAAACTGCCCTTGAGGAGAAATCTCATTAGAAACTGCATCTTGCAATCAAGCCTTTTTGATTCAGGTTGCATTAAGATAATTGTGAGTTTTGATGTTCAAGGTGGCCAGTCTCTCCTCTCCTCTCCTCTCCTCTCCTCTCCTCTCCTCTCCTCTCCTCTCCCTTTCCCTCCCCTCCCCTCTCCTCTCCTCTCCTCCCCTCTCTTCTCCTCTCCTCTCCTCTCATTCCCCTCCCCTCCCCTCTCCTCTCCTCTCCTCCCCTCTCATTCCCCTCTCCTCTCCTCTCCGCTCCTCTCATTCCCCTCCCCTCTCTTCTCCTCTCCTCTCTTCTCCTCTCCTCTCTTCTCCTCTCCTCCCTTGCCTATCCTATTCTCTCCTAGCCCCCTTCTTTCCTTCTTCTCCCTTCTCTTCTCCTCTCCTCTCCTTCCCCTCCCCTCCCCTTCCCTTCCTCTCCCCAATTCTCCCCTCCCCTCCTCTCCCCTGCCACTCCTATTCTCTCCTAGCCCCTTTCTTTCCTTCTCATGCCTTACCCTCTACTCCTCTCTTCATCCTTCTCCTGCCTCCACCCCCCCATCTCCTTCATTCTATTTCCTTCCATCTTCCACTCCACTCCTCTCTCTCCCCCTCCTTCCTCTCTCTTTCTCTCCCTCTACACCCTGGTAATTTCTTTACATAGCTAAGGCCTCAATTTGCCATCCAGGTACCCCAACTTCCCAAGTGCAGCACCATGGGTGTTGTACTACTGTGCCTGCCTTAGATCTCAAATGCATGTGTCTTAACCACTTGCACTTACCTTTTGTTATCTGCTTGACTGAATGTAGTCAACTTTCCTATTTCCAACTACATGTCATTTTTATACCCCATTTAGAACCTCCCCACTCAGGCTCTGCTCTTGTTAGCATTCGTTTCCCACACAGGAGTTGACAACTATCACACTCTCTTGAGGCATCTTTAAAATACCTCTCATTGACGTTACTGTATTTTTTGGACCATAAGACACACTTTTCCCTCCAAAAGTGGGGGAGAAATTAGGGTGTGCCTTATGGTCCAATTACTGTTTTTACTGTTTTTCTTGTTTTACTGCTCTAAAAACGAGGTGCGTCTTATGGTCCGAAAAACACCGTGGCTCATGGCTGAACCAAGGAAAGGGTCAACAGTGTGGCCCCAGAGCCTCAGGTCATGGTGTGTGCACATGGGAAGAAGCTGGCTTCCAGCTAGTAGAGATTTCCTAGTTGCTGAGCACAGTATCAACATTTAGTTTGTATTCTAGAATTTTGGGGGGATGTTGAGCTTTAGGGACATAGCTTTAAAAGAGAGGAAGCACGTTGTCATTTCTCTACCTCAGTTTTTTAAAATTATTTTCTTTTTTTTTTAAGATTTATTTATTTATTATTATGTATACAGAGCTCTGCCTGAATGTACATTTGTAGGCCAGAGAAGGGCATCAGATCATATTATAGATGGCTGTGAGCCACGATGTGGTTTCTGGGAATTGAACTCATGACCTTTGGAAGAACAGTCAGTGCTCTTAACCGCTGAGTCATCTCTCCAGCCCCCACCTCAGTTTTTATAAACCTACATCTCCTCATTTGTAAAACAGAAACACTGCCATTTAACCATTCCAGTGTATCAGAGGATCTGAGAGACAAAGTGAAGAGAAAGAGGTGAGGCTCCTGTTTATTCACTTCAGGCTGAGGTGAATTTCATTGGTGACTTTAGTATTTGAAGTTGTCTTCAGCGGGTGGCATTAGTGTTGCCAGTTTATGGTGAAGAACTGGAGACTCTGAAGAGAGTTGTTGGTGCCACCCAGACATCCAACATCCTCCAATATCAAGAATGCTTTCTGTAATCATTGCAAGTTGGGAATTAGACCCTTGGATTTTCTATAGCATGGCTGGGCTTGAGAAAAAAGATGCACATGCAAGATATTCACCCATACTCTCATGTACATGAACATATTAATAATAGTCTCATGTTCATTGTGCATTCAGCTATCATAACAAGAACTCTCAGACGGTCCCCCAATGCCTTGTTCTCTACTAAAACTTGAGGGCTTTGGCCAGCTTGTCACTGTCTGTTGAAATTTGGTTTCTGTGCCATCATGGAATGCTCAGACTCATCACATCACCAGGAGGGCTGTGGGAAATCAGCTCTCTTTGAGGTTGCAAGAATTTCACATATATTTACTGGTCAAAGCGAGACTGATTGGTAGGGCAAATTAAAATGGGCGATTAGGCTCAGCCTCTGGTTTGGCTTGTGTTGGGTGTTCTGTATGCATGCTGGGTTTTTTTTTTTTTCCTGCACTTGAACACTAAGCCTCTGTTGTGCAGAAGGAAACGTTTACTGATCTGAGTGTGTCAGGTGACATGTGTGTGATGTAATGGCTGATAATCAGTAGTGTTCAGAAAGGGAGTTGCCTACTTTTTCTCTTTTGCAAACAGCGGTTCTATTAGGCATAATTTTAAACAGAAAGCGTGTGGTTTGGGGCTTGCTATTTGTTACTTTTTCCTGCACTTAAAACTTCCTTCCACTTTGTTTATTTGTATGGCACTGACATTAAAAAAATCATTTTAAGTCATGTGGAAATCTAAGAGCTTTTTGGTGCATAGCTTTTAAATGAGTGCATTTTTGGTGCCAACACAAATGAACATGCGATTAATCCCTCCAGAGGCCCGCTTTACTCACTGCCGCTGGGGAGGGAAATAAAGTCTAAAAGAATGGAAGGGTGCAAGTGGGGTGTGGTGCTATGGCTGGCCCAATGTTCTGGGTCACTATCAAAATCTGTGGGAAGCTCTGTTTCCAAAGGCAGTACAATAGGCAAATGAAGAAATAGGGCATGGGAATTTACAATAAGTTATCTAGGCATGAATGAGGCTTTAAAAAATGAGAAAAAAAAAAAAAAGAATGACAGCACAAAGAAAATGTAGACTGTATGTTTTTGCAGTGGGATTCTACCCTTGGAAACTTAGAGAAGAAGTTAAATGTGGAAAACACACACACCGGTTGTTTCAGTTCCCAGCTAGGAAACGCCTATGATTATTTTAGTATACAACATTTAACACAATTCTTTTATTTAATTATTTTAAAACTAAACTATACAAAATTCTTCATATACTTGAAGAAATCGAAGCCAGAGAGATGGCATTGAGGGTAAGTTGCTCGCTGCATAAGCCTGAGAACCTAAGTGTGAATTCCAAGAACTCACAGCAGCCAGATAGATGTGTTGGTCTAAGTGTTCCTGTTGTAAGATGGAGGCAGAGATGGGAGAATCCTTAGAAACCTGGGGCAACTGGCCTGGTATCCATAGTGAAGAGCGGCAAAGAGACGCCATCTCAAGGTGAGGGTGGAAGACAACCTGATCTCTACAAACATACCATGGAATGTATGTGCTTTCCAGAATTCACACATGAATGCATGCATGTGTACACATATGCATGCACTCGTGCACACACACAAGCACACACACAGAGGCATACACAAATACACATATACAGATGCACATACAGATGTGCACACATGCATACACCCATAGGCACATACAGGCGCGCACACACACACACACACACACACACACACACACTCGTACACAGTAGGTACACACATACATACATACACATAATTTTGTGAAATAAAGAAAGCAAATTATGAACTAGTGCATATTAAGTTTCAAGTAATGGCACAGATATATCTATAATAGATATATTTTTACAGATTTGGAATGAGCGAAAAATTGAGTGTGGCATATAGTTTTAGAGTACTTAAAATTCTTTTTTAAAGGTTTATTTTTAAATTTATGAATATATATGTATGTGTCAGTGGTATATATACATGTGAATGCAATAGTATAGATTAGCGAGTTGGATTTCTGGAGCTGGAGTTACAGGTGATTGTGAACTGCCTGGCATGGCTACTGGGGACCCAGGCCAGCAAGTGCTCTTAGACACTGACCCATATCTTTAGCCCCATTATTCAACATTCTTAAATAGTTTTATTTTGATGAACAATTTGATGAACATTAAAATAGCTTCTACAACATATGCCATATACTCTTCTACACTTAAAATAGTTGCTAGGATAAATTTCTAGGTCTCAGAATGTTTAGAGCTTTTGACTGCTGTTCTGTATGGAATTGGCTCATGCCTTTTTATTCCAAAGAGAGTGAATTCCATGCCGAGATGAATGCATGAAGTAAAGCGATGTCTCTTTCCCTGTCTGACCCTCGCTCATACCAAAACCCTTGCACAGCCATGAAGAGTTCACTTCATCCATTTCAGAGTACAACCTGGAACATGGTTTACAAAGTGTTTTTGTTTTAAGTGTGTGGTCGTAGTTAATATCTGTGTGGCTACAGTGTCTAGGCCAGTGTGGTCCAACAGAAATGTGTCCAAGCCACAGATCTGAGCCATTTATGTAATACTTAATTTTCTAGAGACCATGTTAAAAATAAAATGAAACAAGTGGAGTAAATTTAGGAATTTGATGTATCTTAATATGTTAAACTGCTATTTAAACATTTAATGAATCTGGGCATGGTGGCTCATGCATTTAATCCCAGCACTTGGGAGGCAGAGGCAGGTGGATCCCTGTGAGTTTGAGGCCAGCCTGGTCTACAAAGTGAGTCTAGGGCAGCCAAGGCTAACACAGAGAAACTCTGTCTTGAAAAGCCAAAAACCAAAAACCAAACCAAAACAAAAGCCATTTAGTGAAATAATACTGAAATGTTGTACCCTTTGAAGTGAGCCTTCACAAACCTGGCTTATTTTAGATTTTTGTATTTCACTTGTTAAACAGGGCTAGTGCCTGTTTTTCTGCACAGCACAATTCTGCATAGGGCAAATCATTGTTATTAAAAACAAAATCCCAAACGTTTGATTTTTACCAATGAGGACTCAGGAGCCAGATGCTGGAGTGAAAACCTGCTAGCTCAGAGAGTCAGAGAAAGCACCTTCCTGCTCAGCTCACATTCCAGAAGGAAAAAGCTGCTTCTTCTCCACAGGTCCTAAATACTCTTCAACTCAATGTCCCTCCTTTCTACTTCCTGTGCATCTCTCTATCAGTCTTCCAGACTTCCTCTCACTTTCTATAGTTTTTTCCCTCCATGTTCACTTCTGGTTTCTTGCTCCGCCTCTTGACCTAAGGTTAACTTTATTTAATCATGTTTACAGAAAGCTCTTGGATTAAAGGTGTGTGCTAAGGCTGAGCCACACCACAAGTACTTGTTTACAGTAAACAGAAAGCTCTAGGATCAAAGACTGAGCCACACCACAATTAAAACAGGCTTTTACACTTCACAATCTCTGGGTTCACAATGGGATCAAATATCCTGCAACAGAGAATTTCTTATTATACATTTTTATTACTTTGAGTACGTATGTAGTATACATGCAGGCAGGCACACTTATTTTGTTGGCATGTACATGCCATGGCAAGAGTGTGAGCACCAGAGGACAGCCAAGTGAGTCCTGGATTTGAACTCACGTCTTTGGAATTGACAGCAATCTGTGAACTATCTTGCAAGCCTTAGTGTCTCTCCCTGATCATTTTCTTTCCTGTAATCCTTTCGGGTTTTCATTCACAAACAGGCTGTCACTTGGACAATGTCAGTACCAGATAGGTGGGTAGCTTGCTTAGGTGGCGAGGGAGCCACTCTGCAAACCCTGCAGTTAGGAATCTTTTTGTGAAGTCTTCGAAGTTTATCAGACTTGGTCCTGGTCCCCTTGACTTTTATGCTACTTCGTCTCCCTTAGCATCAGCTTCTCACGTTCCTCTTTAGACTTCTTAGACACTGCTTGAGGGCCATGCGCCTGCTGCCGATCTTCACATCACAGTTTCCACAAATACCTTATTTCATCTGCAGCATGACTAAGAACCTTGCATTTTCACCAGCCCAGGACTTCAGAAACCACTGTTGACTTGGGGGCGGGGGGTCATTTGTGGCATCCTTGGAGCGTGATTGGCTGGTTGGCAGTGGGTGGGTGGGCTGCAGCCATAGTGTTCTAGGTTACAAGGCTTTGTGGGCTTGAGTTCATTTCAGCCGAGATGTGTGTGCACAGAGCATTGCTGTGATGCTGGAGCTCGCTCCCTGGGTGCAGGATGTAAAGCTGACTGGCTTTAGTGGCAGTCGACATCCATCAGGGGGGAAACAGGGCTATTATATTAGCATTCTCCCCTTAACAACCATCTGGGATGCTTTACTTCCCTGGGGCCGTGTACATTTCTTATAAATTGGATGCATACCTCTTTATCTGTGTGCTCTTCCATCAGTGTTTGAGTTTCTGCTTGCTAGCACTAGCCTAGATCATAAATTTAACATTAGGATTTTATCTTGGTAAGTTTATCAGATTCAGAAATGTGATCCACAATCTTAAACAAAGCGCCCAAAGCCAGGAGTGAGCAGGGCACATCTGCTGCTAAAGTTTTTTTTCTGCTTCTTGTTTGATCTTCATTTTAAAAAAATTGGCTCTTTGAGGTATACTCAGAAGTAAGATGTTTCTAATATTACAATAAAACTATTAATGGATCCATTATAAGAAAATGAAAATCTTACCTTTTGTATCAGTGATGAGAGAAAAATGTAGAAGTGGCCTCCAATTTTCTGTAATTGTAGGAGGTTCCCTCTCATATATGTTATCCGTTTTGCTGTTTGACCCATCTAGCACAACGATCCATCCCCTTCGCATCTGTTTTCTCTAAACGGAGTCGAGAATGGTGTAACTTGCTGGCTAATGATTATTATAGCCCCTGCAGACCGCTCAGCCCTCTCTCCTCCCTCCGTCCCTTTCCCACACTTTTTGGTTCCTCTTTAAATAAAGGAATGCAGAGCCTGTTTCCAGGAGACGTGATTCCATGATCTTTCACAGCAGATAGCTGTGGCCTCTTTAAAAGAACACCTGTGCCCGGTTTCACTTTGCCTAAGTCTAGTTGTCCCTTTCTGTGTCGGGCATCTCAAGGCTTAGCGTACCACTTTAAGTCTCAGTGTAACCAAGGGCCCGGGGAGGTCTTTTCATCAAAGTTGTTCTTGTTAGCTCTCACCTATACATAGAAGCAAGCAGGTAAAAGTGACTGAAATAACTAAAAGGAATGCCTTTTGAATATTTAACTGACATTCATTTAAAAGCCCTTTCACTCTTTCGGGGAACCATACATGGAGAGTGACTTGTTCATCTGACTTCCTGCCTCCATAATGGCTTACCTATATTTTTGTTTTACAGTTTCCTTTTAAATGATTTCTAAATTCCTATATCAGGATATTAGATTTCAGGGAAGTCCTACCTCTCACCCAAACCCAATGTGGCTCCTCAAACTCTAACATCATCTGGATGCCACTTAATATTCTTGTTTGGGTGACTCCTCAGCCACTGAGCCATGCTCTGTGGAAGTAATCGATATTTATGGGCCCTATTCTTCCATCTGCTATCTGACCTTGCGCCTGTGAGCTGGGTAGGCACTTGGCCATGGAGTTTGAGCCTCGGATCCCACCGCTGTAACTTATCGTGGAGGTTTATAAGAGGGTCTGCCAGGTGGAAGCCTTGGCTTCAAAAGTTCCACAGTGTTGATCTTCACGGTCATGTACCAGTCTAATCTGTTAGTTTAGATTAGTCACAGTTCTTCTCTGTAGTTGTAATTTGATTTTTGTCTTCCAGTCCAAGACCTTTCTGGGAACCTATTGTCTGTCACATTAAGCAAAGACTTCTCATTATGATATCAAAGATGCCTAAACTGTAGAACTCTGATCTTTCAAATCTCAGCCCCCATGTATCTAAAAACTATGCTGGTCAAGATAGCCTAACCTCTTAAGAGACCAAGGTAGCATCCTTCAAGGAATGAGAGGACTAAAGGACACTGTGTGTCTCTTGGTTTCTTTTCCTTTTCGTGAGAGGCAGTATCTCTTAGTATCTCAGAACTTGCCAAATCAGTTAGGCCGAGGGCTCAGAAGCCCCAGAGATTAACCATTTCTCCTCTGCAGCACTGGGTCACAAGTGTGCTGTCACACTTGTGTTGTAGGGCAGAACTGAGTACAGTACATCTGAAATTCCTCTAAATGTACTTTTTGAATATTCTGATTACAAACGTGTTAAGTCATTGAAGTGATGAATAATTTAGTTAGCTTCATTGATTCATTACTTTTACATATTAGCACAGTACCGCTCTGGACCCCATATATACATAGATTATAATCTGTTCATAAAAATAGTAAGTAAGGGGTTGGAGAGATGGCTCAGTGGTTAAGGAAACTTGCTGTTCTTTCAGCGTACCCCAGTTTGGTTCCTTGCACCTTCATGGTGGCTGACAACTGTCTGTAACTCTAGTTCCAGGAGATACGATGCCATCCTCTGGCCTCCGTGGGCACCAGAGATGCACGTGGTACACAGGCATACATGTAGGAAAAAACACATACATAGAAGTGAGTAAAATTACAAACAGCTGTATTGAAATTGCATTTGCATATAAAAACTCACTGTAAATGTGATGCTTGAGGATCCTAAATAAATGTTTAGAGCGGCTCCCCCATTACCGCAGCCCAGTTTCACGTCACTGTTTTCCCAGAAGCTCCTTTGTCCCAATGGGCCTTAATCCCCTGTCCTACCTAATGCCATGTAGCTGCCAGTTTACTTTCTGTATATTGGAGTTTTCTAGATTCTTCATATAAATGGAATAAAAAATATAGTGTTTTACATCTGGGTTCTTTGATTTAACACAGTGCTTTTGAGGTTCATCTGTGGTATAGCAAGTATTAGGAGTCTGGTCCTTTTCACTGATGAGTGCTATCTTATTGAATGGAAATCTCATTTTCCCATTTTTGGTTTACCCAGTTATCGACGACATACTGGTTGTTTTCAGCCTATCCTCAATGTATGAACAATGCTGCTGCTGGTGTTCTTGTGTGATATATATATATATAAAACATATGACATATATGATAAATATTATATATGATTTGTAGATGATTAAGAATAGAGTTACAGGGCCAGGTAAACTTGCATGCCAGTCCCATACAGTCATCTCACAGACTGACCAAGTCCTCCAACACATGAGCTCATGGGGGCATTTCACGTGTAAGGCATAGCGCTAACCTTTGTAGAACTTGCTCAACGCCACTCTTAGCTTTTTCACCTTTCTTCCGTCGTGAAGATATTCCTCATTCTTCTCCAAGCTCGGTCTCCCTCTAATCCCTTGTATCTGCAGTTGGCCTCTTGAATACTGGCTGGCTAGTCAGCTTCTCTCATCCTTTTGGTCTCCTCCCTGTTTCTTTATGATACCCTACAACATGCTGAGGCTTATCGTTTAGATTTTCCTTTAGAGGTGACCCGTCCCCCCTAGTATTCATTCACATGTCTAGTAGACTGCTCTATTTTTATTTTCTCTTCTTTCTTATATCCCATCAATCTGTCCACTTTAAATAGTGGTTAAATGACCCCGTAACATGAAATGTGGCTGCTAACAAATGTGGATTGGGCGGAACAGTCCTGCCAGCTGTAGGCTTCATGCTGGACCGTGGACTGCCAGACCTCCCCCAAATGGCATGAATGAGACCATAGCTCGTCATGCAGCAGCTCCCTAGACCCCCCCTCCATTCTGTCTCATGAATATGACGTCACTGGATACCTCTTATGCCTCCCTTCTGTGGTCAGTTTCTCTCACTTAGCCTTGTGTCCTCCCAGGTCATCTGTGCTGCAGCGTATGGTAACTTCCTCTGGTTATGAAGGCTGAATGATAATTCTTTGCACATATACACCACGTCTTATTTACCTGCGTGCAGGTCCATGGGCATGAAGGTTGTTCCCACCTTGTGCCTGTTGGGAGTAATGTTCAGTGAGTTTGGGAACAGAGTTCTCCCCATGTGTGCTTTCTCAACGCTGTTGGATAAATACCCAGAAAATGGAGCTATTAGATCTACGGGAGTTCTGATTTGAATTTACTGTGACACAGAGCTTTGCTGTGTGTTTTAGACTGGTACTAAGTAAGACCAGAAAGCATTGCAAACTGGCCTTCGACCCACAGAAATCCTCCTACCCCAGCTTCCTAGGGTTGTATTACACACGTGCACCTCTCCTCGTCTTGAGAAACCTCTTTTTTTTCTTTCTTTCTTCATGGCATCTCTAAACTATTTTCCATAGTAAGTATGCATTTTCTATTTACCAGTCACATAAAAGGGTTCTGATGTGTCCGTATCATCTCTATACTATGTATGCACTTTATAGAGTTTTGTTTGTCTGGGGAATAATACTATAATCAGACGAGGGCTCAAGTTCTGACAGATCCTAGATGGTATTTTATTGTGGTTGTATTTTTGTTTCCTGAACAGTTAATGATATTGAACAACTTTTCATGCAGACACTGTCCTTCCTCCATTTTGGGTCATGTCCTTTTGTCGTTGGGCTGTGAGAGTAAGATCCTCACCCTCACCAGATGTTCATGTGCCTCACTGATTTTGCAACCCAACCTGGTTGGCTTCACTAGTGACTGTTGTGTGTATGGGCAATGCTTATGCTTACAGTTAGGTTATGCTTATAGTTAGGTCTGCTGAGCAGGCATCGAAAGCTCTCGCTGATGCTTCATGGGAGTTGGCTTTAGGGCACCAGATCTGTTTGTGAATCACGTTGCCAGGTCTGACAATCTTCTTTCTTGTCCTCTCCTTCACCCCACCTCCTTAATACATAAAGATTGTTATGTGTGGGTAGGTAATATCACTCAAGACTTGAGCCCTGGATCCCGGACCTCTTCTTGACTGTTTAATCTCCACACACATCTTCCTCAGAGAGTTGACCTATAAACACTACCAAAGATAAATAGTGGTTTTAATAATATCTTTTCTTATTTTGAATAAATATCTCTTTGCCCTGATCAGAAAAATTATGCTGTCTCTATAGTGTATATTAAGATAAAGGCTAACATTGACTTGGATGACATGATGCAATGAGTTCAGACATCAGCATCTGAGCTGTCCAGCCACACCCCATTCTTGATCATTCCTTTAGAGAAATGCTTCTACTGACTGACCCTTCCTCCTTTGAAGTTGAAGGGAGCCATGTAATAATCTTGCTCACACTATCCCAATTGTTTTAAGCTTTTAGTGAGCTAAGAACAGTATTTAATGCTCTTTGTTGGCCTTTGGGAGGTGAGGGAAGGAATTTTCAGAGTGACTTTGACGTTCACATCAGTTTTGCAGTTGGGAACATTGTGTTAAGAAGTGTGTTGGCATGCCCTTGGTGAGAAAAGAAGACGGGACTGTAGAGAAGGTGGAATTTGGGTTGTGCCCAGGTAGAGCGGCCCGCAAAAGAGAGTTTTAAATGTCCCCTTTTTTTCTTGTCTTATATACTTTGAGTATAAAGCAGGCCCTATATATGCATATGGCAATAATTAAGTACAGAGATGCAGTGGGTTGTTAGCCAGAAAGGATGCCTGGAATATGTGGATAAGCTTGGATATTTGTTTTCTGTTAATTGGAATATTGGTTTTCAGTTAAAGATGCCAAATCTTTAGGAAAGTAATTGGATTTAGCTTCCTATTTAGCAAACTACTTCAAATCCCCGGAGTATTCCACATCCGAAACCAATTTTTCTCGATTGTATCAAGTCTACTCATAAGCAGAACACGGGGTGACATCGTTTTTTTTTTTTTTTTTTTTTCAATGTTTAAAAGCATTTCTTGACAAGGCTTCACTTCAGCACCGTGGCCTGTCCCAGCCTTCATGGTCAGGCGCTCTGTGCTTCCTGGGTTAGCCTGTAAACCGCCTTGAGATAAACTACATGTTCCCGTCGCCTACACACTTATGTCTAAACTGACCATTTTCCAGGAAAAAATACAAAATGATATATTAGTTCTAATGAGTTGAGTATACTTTTCATATGATTTTATGTACATGCATTTAACTATTAAATAATTTGTATCGGTTCGACCTACAAAGCCAATAACTGACACAGAGTCTGAAATGTACTTTAAAGCTGTTAGCACTTTGTGCCAGGCAGAATCTAAACTGATACAAATCTACTCGTAAACTAAACAAACTACTCTAAACCTCATAACATACATATATCACAAACTTTTGCCGCTATGATTCTTGGGCCATTTCTTTCCCCTCGTCCTCATCAATTGTAAACTGTCTTCACCTCTCAACTGTCAGTCTTGGCTCCGCCCCTCTCAGGAAGTCCCACCTTCCACTTCCTGTCCTTCTGCCCAGCTGGTTGGCTAAACAGCGCTTTATTGACAGTTGTTACATCCACTCAAAACATTCCTTCACACTTCTTCAGATATATATTAGGAAATGCATTTTGTGTTTTTATTTTTTAAGTGGGTTTTGAGTCTTGACAGTCTCTAGATGTTTGAGGGGTAGGTGTTTGGGGTTAGTAAGCAACATGTCATAAAAATAGAGCATTTGATCATTGAAAGGCATTTAGTTCAGGGGGCAGTTTAAGTGACTATGCTAATAAAGATTCACTGGGGAGTTAGCATATGTAGAAACCTTTGCAATTGGAAAAGGGAAATAGAGATATTTGTTAAGATGGTTTTAGCCTCAAGGAGCATGGCTTTTCAATGTAGATAATGATTAGGAAGATAGGCCCATCTTTTCTTGTAGTCTAATCTTTTGTTATTGTATATAATTACTTAAGACTTCAAAAGTACATGTCAAGTGAAATCTGAGCAGTTGCATCACATGATGTAATTGTTAAGTTAAAATGTGTTTAAGTGATCTTGACTGATATCAATAGTGACTGTGGTGGTTTGAATAAGAACTGTCCCCTACAGGCTTGGGTCTTTGAACTGTTTTTCCCCAGTTGGTGGCACTGTTTAGGGGAAGTTTAGGAGGCGTGGCCTTGCAGAAGGAAGTAAATTTGTCAGTGAGAAAACCGGCTTTGAGAGCTTAAGGCATTACCCTACTCTGAGTTTGCTCTCTGCTTTGTGCTCCTGGTCCAAGATATGAACCCTCAGCTGCCTGTCCTGCTGCTCTGCGTGCTATGTAAGCCCCGTTTGTCACTATGCCTGTGCTCTGCCAGGCTGGACTCTTCTCCCTCTGGAGCCTTCTTCTATAAGTGACTTTGCTCCTGGCATTTTACCACAGCGACAGAGAAGTAACCAATACAGTGGCTAATAGAAGCTCTGTAGATTAGTAATGCATCATTGCAGTATAGGCTCCCCGCCCCCCCCATGCACCCCCCCCCCCCTTCAGGACCTGTTTTGTTAGAAAAGTTCACAGCCTTGCTTCTGGGTGATGTTTCTTCCAGGGCTGTAAACTCTTTAGCAAGCGAGCACTGCGTATTTCAGGTGAAGTAGATTCTTTTTCAGTCTGTTTCTAGTCCGCCTCTGCTTAGGATTAATTGCCAGCCTTCATGTGTTGACCACAGTGTTTGGTGCCTAGCACAGAGCCTGGAGTGGTGGTCCCCCCCGATGGGAGACACTCGTCACATGTGTGTGGAAGTCCTGGTTCTTCCAAGGGAAGTTGGTGTTTTGTCTGGGAGCTTCTGGAGGCTTGCCTTCTTTTTTTGCCAATAATTTCCTCTGGGGCAAGGAAATCATTTTGCTAATGAGAAATGCACTTTACAAGTTGCATGCCTCTGTTTATTGTTCCCACTCCTGGACTGAGCAGTCACTGTAGGTACCACGGGCAGTCTCCCATCACTGGGGCTGCATTTTAACTATGGAGTGATTTCAGCACTCAGGGTGTCACTGTGGAATTTTTATGATCCCTTTGTGGTTACAAAGTAATTATCTTGGAACAAGAATAGGTCCCATCATTTTCCCCATGTTAAGTTATAGGTATTTGAAAACTTGTATCATTTGAGATAAATTATTTGCTACATACATAACAATTAGGTTTACATGTATTTTTCTAAGCACATTTTCCCCCCATGGGCCCATGGGAATATCCATAGAAACAATGTTATGAAGTAGTCTAAAATAAAATTTGCTTAAGAGCTGATACTACTTAATAGGCTCTGTATACCAAGCACTTAGAAAGAAAAGTAAGTTCTTTTTTTTCCCAATGAATTAATGTTTTGGGATACTTTATTATCAACACTAGGCAATGAGTTAATTGACAGTGTCTATAGCTTGTAGTCACCTACGAGTCTAGCCAAAATATAGTTTCCAAAGTTAAGGTATGGAGAAGCCATCATTTCTAAAGCTCTTGATACCTCCGAATACTCTATTCTCAGCCATTTTAACTTTCCTTCCTCCCTGGCTAGGTAGAGAATCCATAGTGAATAAAAATCATAGTTTAGCTATTTCATTATTATAACTAAAATCGAAGCCGACTGCAGTGGCACATTCCTTGGTAATCCCAGCACTCAGGTGACTGAGGCAGGTGAATTGCAAGTCTCAGGCTGTATTGAGCTATGTAGTGGGATATTGCTGTTACGAAAATCATTTCTTGCCTTTTGACTGGATTTGGATTTGATTTGTTCTTTTCTAAATTTTTGGGTTGCATCATTAAGTCATTTGTTGTGTTCTTTCTGCTCTTTTAGTGTAGGCACTTAGAACTCTAATGTTTCCTCATAGGACTGCTTTCAGTGTGGCTTGGAGGTTTTGGTGTGTTGTGCTTGAATGCTCATTTAGTGCCAGCATAGTTTTATTTCTTTCTCGATTTCTTCTTTGACTTATTCATCATCCAGTAACGAGGCTAATTGTTTAATCTCCATTGGTTGGTGTATTTACTAGGGACTTGTTTGCTGTTAATTTTAAATTTTATTGCACCATGGTCAGATAGGATACACAGTTATTTAAATAATTTTGAATTTGTGAAGATTTGTTTTTTGTCACAGGGTGTGGTATATCTTAGAGAAGCGTGTATGTGCTGCTGAGTAGAATGTGTGGTCTTCAGTGTTTGGGTGGAATATTCTATAGGTGATCTATTAAGTCCATTTGATGCATGTGTCAACTAATTCTGATGTTGCTCAGCTTATTTTTGTCCAGATGACCTGTCTACTGGACAAAGGTGGGTGTTGAAATCACCTACTATTAATGGCTTGGTGGTCCTTTTATTCACGTCTCAAGTCTTGGATTGTCTTCATCATCTCCATCAGTCTTATGTTTTGTTTCCTTGGACATCACCCAGGCATTTATTCCCCTTGTTTTAGTTACTGTTCTGTTATTGTGAAGAGACACCACAACCAAGACAACCTATAGAGAAAACATTAATTGCAGCTTGCTCTCAGCTTTAAGATAGTCAGTCCATTATCACGGCAGGGGGTGAGGCTGCAGGCAGGCAGGCTGGGTGCTGGAGAACTACCTGAGGGCCTCACATCTGATCCTCAGGCAGCAGGCACAGAGAGAGACACTGGGCCTGGCACCCCTGGTGACACACTTCCTCCAACAAGGCCACACCTCCTAATCCTTTGCAAACAGTTCCATTCCCTGATGACTAAGCATTCAAATATATGAGTCACTGGGGTCATTTTCATTTAAATTATCACACCTCTTAAACCTTTAAACTTCTTGAATTCTTTGATGAAGTTTCTTATTTATTTATTTATTTTTAAAATTCTGTGTCTGGGGGTTCATCGAGGTTATTCCCATTGGCATACATTTTTTCAGGACTGGAAGGTTTGAGAGAGGAGATACTGGCTATCATGTCTATGTTTGTGATGAGACCTGGGCACGTAGACCTCTTTGATTAGTTCTGTGTCTGATATGGACAGAGCAGGTTGGGGCCGAAGAGAACTGTGCAGGCAGGTTGGGCCTAGGTGTTGGAAGGGGATTAGGCTGAATGAAGTCTGAGGGACATAAGACACTGGGAGAGTGTACAGGACGGGTGTCCCCAGTCCAGCCTTGGGGTATGGGGTAGATCTAGCTGGGTGGAGAGGTTGGATGTGCCATGGTAGGGATTTGTTGGCTGGGGGTTAGGCATCACAGCTCCTGGTGGAAATCTAGAGATTGGTTGTGGTACAGGTGAGAGTGGCCACTCTAGGTTGGGACACTGGATATGGCCCCTGGCCTCTCTTATTGGATCTTATGTCATTTTAGATATCATTAGAACATCACTCTTAATGCTATATTGTGTGGTTATTTATGTCAAAATTAATATAATCAATTTTCTAGTATTAGATAATTAATTTCCTTTGACAACTTTACTATTGTAAATATTGCTCAATGAACTTCTTTGAAGTTAAAAATTAGCTCATTATTGATCATTTCCTTGGGATAAGTTTCCATTGTGGACCAGTCATTCCAAAGTAAATGTGTATTTGCGAAGGCTTCTGGTGTGTGTACGTTACCTTACAGAAAGGGCGTGTCCCATTCCTTTTGTTCAGCAATAGTTGAGCTCAGCTGCTTTCTTCCAACACTGGAGGTTCTTTTGTTTTGTTTTGTGATGGAATCTCTTGTAACCTTCTCTGGCGTCTAATTGGTTATATAATTTGAGATGACCCTGAACTCCTGATCTGTCCTCCAACCATGTGCTGGGATTGCAGGTGTGAGCCACCATGCCCGATTTGGGGATCATTGCTAAACAAAATTAGTAGTAGGAATCTGCCAATTTAAAGTTGAAAATGGTGTCTGGTATTGGCAGTGTGGTCTACCTGTGTCCTGATCTTGGTTGACACTGAGATGAGCTGTTTTCTCTTTAATGCTCTGTATTAGTTAGATATAGGGAGTGTGTTTAGGGATCTTAGTCCATTGGTCTAATTCCACAGTTTTTCTTCCATTAAAAGGGGACTGACTCTGACATGAACTATGGTGTCCCCTATTTGACCACTTCCCCTTGGTGGGGAGGCCTGGTGGCACTCAGAGGAAGGGGAAGCAGGCTACCAGGATGAGACCTGATAGGCTGTGACCATATGGTGTGGGAGGAGGTCCCTTTTTGTCACAGGTCTAGGGGAGGGGACTGGGAAGATACAAGTGATGGGAGAACAAATAAGATGTAATCTGAATAAATTATTTAAATAAAAAGAACATTTAAATAAAAAGAACATAAAAAACCCAAACAAAAAAATAAGGTTGGTCTGGAGAGATGGTTGAAAAACAAAAGAAAAGAAAAGAAAAGAAAAAAGAAAAGAAAAGAAATGGAATTAAGCCAGGCTTGGTGGCATACACCTTTAATCTCAACAAGCAGATACTGTGAGTTCGAGGCCAGCCTGGTCTACAAAGCAATTCCAGGACAGCCAAAGCTACACAGAGAAAACCCTGTTTCAAAAAACAAGAAACAACAACAACAACAGAAACAAAACAAAAAGAAAGCAAAAGAAAAGAAAAAATTGGAATTATTTATTTACTTTAAAATGCTATCTTAAGAGATTAGGTACATCAATATAGGAAAGCCGAGACAGACACAGTAAAGTTAGTGATTATACATTGAACAGGGGTAATATATTGAATTAAGGTGAATTTCCCACTCAATAGTTGACTTACTTGGCCTTAAGGAGGAAGAGGGGAAGATTTTAGGTAGGCCACCATGTTCTAGGTGGCGCTTTAGTAGCCCATGTGAGCACTGTGAACTGTGGCCGGCCACGAAGAAGGAAACAGAGTGTTTGAAGAAAATAGAAAGGACCAGGATTTGAGCAAGTCTTTCCAATAACTCCTTGGGGTGCTGTCTCTTCCTTTTGGCTCTGTGAGATAACAAATAATCTGGAATAAATACTACTTGTGGCTCAGTCTGACTTCGGTGGACTTCTGTTTCTTTTCAAAGTCTCCTGAGAGGTGCAGGATCTACACAAGAGAGTGGTTATCATAAAGACTAAAGGGAAAATTAAGAATCATTTATGGTATTTCAAACCATGTAAATGCATTTAGTTTCTTCAAACTGAATTACTTAGCAGGGCTAATAAATCAGGTAGATTTGCAATCTTTGGATGCTTTCACCTTTATCTTTTGATTTTTCCAGAGAATCAAAACTCTTCCTCCTCTGCTTCAGTGTTGTGCTTCTGCGTGCACCATCAATGCAGCAATATAATGCTTTCTTACTGGTGGCCTGCTCTTGAGTCCAGGGATAGTCAAGATTGCCAAGTATGAGGGGTCCTTGTGCTGTCAAAGGAGAACGGCACAGGGTTTGGGGATGACAGCCATCTGTCATAGGTTTCAGGTGACAAGATGGAGAAGAAACAGCTAATTCAGAAACAAAGATAAAATGATAGCGAGGGACAAAACATCCAGTTAGAGGAAGCATGTATCTTACCCACTCTGGGGATCCCACCCAGAGCCTTTCACACACTTGGCAAGAGCTCAGACCCTGAGCTGATACCCAGCCCCTAAAGACACAACTTGTTGATGTTTTTCTAGGAGATATTATTGAGAATGCATAGACATACTTAGGAGAACATTTAAACACTTTTCAGAGGCTTCAATTTTGTTATTGCTTGCCAGTTTCATACATTTTTATTATAAATTTTAGTCAATTTTCTATCTCTACACCCTCCCACTGGAACCCTTTTCAATAATTCATTTGCCCACTCTATTCCTTCATTTATGTTTGTGTGTGTGTGTGTGCGTGTGCGCGTGCACATGTGTGACATTGAGTTTAATTAGTTCCCTGGGTGTGGGTGAAAAGTTATCTAGTGCATTAGGGCAACTTATCTTTGGCCGGGGGGGTGGGGGTGGGCAGGATCACAATGAACTTTAATTGCCATAATCCCATTTGTAGGAGAGAGCCTCATGGGACTGTTCTTCATGATGAAATATTGAGAGGCCAAGTCTTGTGCAGATAACAATGGATGATACGAATCCATGCGAGCAATGGCTGTGCCATGTCCAGAAGATACCTTTGTTGCACACCTTCTCATCTTTGACTTTTAGATTCTTGTGCCCACCCCTCTTCCCCTGAGGAGGAGTGTTATAGCTGTCTCTGTTGAGGCAGTGAACTCTGCCATCGCTTATTCTGGTCTGTCATAAGTTTCATACATTAGTCATCACCTACTGCAGTAGAAAGCGTCTCCATTGAGGGCTAGACACAGCACTGACCTGTGTGTAAAAATGTGAGTGTTTCGACTTACAGCTTTAATTTCACATGTGGGAGGCAGAGGAAGGGAGAGCTCTGAATTTGAGGCCAGCCTGGTATACATAGTGGGAATGTAGGCTGTTCAGGTACATAGTGTGATTCTAACTCAAAACAAAGGAAAAACCTGAAAATAAACAGGGACTGGAGAGCTGGCCCAGCTGTTAAGAGCACTTACTGCCCTGATCGAGGACCAAGGTTTGGGTCTCAACACTCATAATGGTGACTCATAACTATTCATAAAATTCAGTTCCAGGGGATCTGATGCCCTCTTCTGGCTTCTATGAGCACTGCATGCACATGGTGTATATACATACATGCAAGCATTCATACACATAAAATAAAAATAAATAAATCTTCAACTAACAATTAACAGCAAAAAACAAAAAAACAACCAGTCTGCGTACTTAGAAGGCAGTTTGGGCAGATTTACAGAAGCAGACATGAGTTCCTCCTGTAGAGTGGGCCTCACATCCAATTGGAAGGTGGTTTGTGATTCCTGAAACTGTTGTGCCACTTGCACACCAGAGGATATGTCTTTGAAGCTCTCAGTCTGATTTCCAGTGCTTAAAAGCCTCTCCTCAGGGCAAAGCCTTTCCTATAGTAATTGTACCAATATTATAGTAGAGGGTATATCTTTGAAATTCTCAGTTTTTAAGTACCTTCCTCTAGTTTGTCTTTGGGCCTTATAATGTTGTAATTTTTTATACATGCTTTTACGAACTCAAGTAATAGGAAACTATAGTCATCATATATTAGGAGATTTTGTCTTGTCTTTTGATCATAAACATAGCACTTTATTGTTGTACACCTCACAAAACCTATTTGACTCTGTACTGGCTTTGAGTACGCATGCTTATTAGACTCTACCTAGAATTTTCTCTTGCCGCAGATGTCTGCCACTAAACTACCTGTTTATAAAAATGAGCTTTTGTGGCATCCATGGACACTGTGGAGCCTCTTACACTATCTGTACCAGGATGGGAACAGTATCCTTCAGCTGAGTACTTGAGGTATTTTGATCTTAACAGAGGCTATTGGGCATCCTTTATGACTTTAGCTATTTGAAGAAGTCTGAAGAGCACTGCTTTAGCTATAACCTTGCAGGTTGGAAAGTGCCCCTGTGGCTCTCAGGCCCACCTCTGCCTCTTAGGTCTTGCCCTGGTTGACAGCTTTCATAGCTTTGTTTAATATTTCCAAAGCTGCAGAAGGGTAATTTTGCCTGGGACTAGAAATGATCATAATGAATGAGTTGACCCAGAAGCAGAAAGACTCACATGGTACATACTCACTTATAATTGGGCACTAGACCAAAAGGCATGTCCCATGAAAGTCTTCACTTACCAGGAGATTGGGATAGATGTGAGGACATCCTACTGAGACTCTAGGTAAGAGAAATATAGGAGATGGGGAAATAGAAGAACCCAGAAGGTCCTAGAAACCTACAAGAAGAACATCGTAATGTGTGGATCGGGGCTCAGGAGGGTC